>NW_010119180.1:1475-45101 GCF_000699245.1 Pterocles gutturalis | reverse complement strand
AGAAGCATGGCCAACCTCTGGTCTTGTGTCAAAAATGCCATCGACAAGCTAATTGTCTAATCTGAGTTTAATACTTCCATCATGTTTGTTTGTGCTAGCTTTTATGTTCAGCCAAAAATATGACACTTGTCCTTTTTCAGGTTTCTCTGTAAAGATCAGCAGGTAACAAATTCTGTTTGCAGCTCCTGTTGCATCTAGGGCAGGACACTTCCCATACGTCTTGCCGCAGTAGCTCCCAGTCTGTGGCCTGCAGACACAAATGCTATATAAAAATGTAAGTAATGAACACAAATAGTGAAAATACCTCTCTGATTTGTCTTTATATCAATCATTCAAAGATCAAACACCTCAATGGCAATTGCAAAGTGACAGATTATTATTTTTTTTTTAAGTTCCTCTGTGTGATGACTAACATGTTAGAACAATATATTTCGTTTCAGAGATTGAATTCCCTGGTAGTTTTGGTGGTACTTGCCTTGGTAAGTCTTGCATATTCAGCATTAAGAATAACTTAGAGAGGTATTTGGTAGGAGCAAGTCAAACTGTAGGAAAAAATGCAAGACATTTGAGGTATCAGCTCAAGGTAAACTTCTGAAGCCTTTCATCTGTCTTTTTGAATCCAGAGTGGTAGATTTTCAGTAGCATGCATAAAATGAATTTTTGGCCTTAGTACAATTCAAAATTGTTATTCAAATCATTGTTAATAAGAAATCTGTCCCTGTGTAACTATAAATATTTTTTGTCATGGAATCTGCTGCTTGCAGTATTGTCTTACTGCATAGTTTGATCATGACAGAACTCCTGTCTTCACTCATGCTTCTGGTCTCTGTGGCATTAGTTTGTATCCAGTTTCATCATCAAAATATGTCTGTCCTGTGTGTCTCATTGACCTAATAAATCTGACTGATTTCAAGACAGATGGAAGGCAGGTTATTTCTTCTTAATACCTGTGAACATCCTTTTTCCTAGAAGAGAAATGTAGTTACTTGATACTAGTTTTGCTTTAAATGGATGTATGAGGAGTATAGATCAAACATATGGCCCCTGGCCATTTTGACTTATTTTAAAATCAGATGGACTTCCAAAATGGATTTTCTTCTCATTCAGACACATCTTTCAGCATAAGACATGAAACAAAAAACAACGTGAGAAAGAGCAAATGTTGATAGGGGATTTGATGTACTCTGACCCTTGCTTAGGAACAAAAAGTAAAAGGAAGAAAATAAAAGTTATCATTTATGATGTTTCAGGAAAAGGAAGCATTTCATATTCACCCATTCACAGACCCATCTACAAAACTATTTTTCAGTGTGTGAAAGGTGCTTGAAGGCCTGTTCCTATGAAGTGTACTTGGTTTTACTACATGCTAGTGAAGAGGTAGGTAATGAGAAGAGAAGAAAGCTTGGAACAATTAAAGGAACTGCAGCCCCTTGTTCCCCTATCCATTAAGGAAAGAGCATTACAGGAAGCAGCTATGGTGAATAATAACTCTGGAAAACTAAAAAGAGAGCTGACATTAGTGATAATGCACTTTCTGCCTCTGGAAGGTAATACGTCCACAAAGCAAACAATTTGAAATACCCTCAAAAGCAGAGAATAAATACTGAGAGTGAAAATGCTGGATAGCAGACTGAAGCAAAACACAAGCTTGAAATGCAGTGATTGGCATTTTTTAGACATTCATTGGTATATAAGTGCTACTGGAATTTACATATAACATGAAAAAGTTTGGGAAAAGTGAATCAATGCAGCTTGTATGTCAAAATCTTTGGAAACAATTTACAGAAGAAATGAACATAGCTATTGATTCCCCAAAATACCTGATAAAAGTTGAGAGTATTGGAAATTGAATTGGAACATGTGATTATGTATGCTGGATTTTTGCTTGCACTCACTTGCTTGGGGTTTATGGTCACCCCTAAGCTTACATATAGGTTAGGTTAAATCTTGTTACCGTTCTAACATCTGCTTATGTAAAATGAGGGTTACAAGTGAGGAATGACAGAACGACTGCATGCAAGTGACCAAAATGTCACACTTGAATGGTCTACTGAAGGAAAGCAGGTTCTGCTGGATGTATTTATGTTCTGATCGTGAAGATTAGATGATTTCCCCCCCCCTTTTTTTTCTTTGAGGGAGGTGTTTTTTTGATGTTATAGTGATTTAATGCACCAGAAATACAAAAATGACCAAAACAAACCTTAGAAAAACAAAACTTAAATACTTCAAAGAGGTATTTTTGCTTCATAGTTGGATCCTCTAACTAATTTTAAATCTAGCTTAAAAACTATTCAAGTTGATACTCTTTGCATGGTAATTTATTCATATTGATTTCACAGTTTTTCAAAAGACTCCAAGTGGAGAAAGGAAATTGCTATCACAATGTTGCCTATATTCTGTTAGTGTTATTTCTCAAGCTACCGCTAAGGAGATGCAGGTGATACGTGTGTGTGTGCTTGTGTACACCCATACACCTGCACACAGGACACACTGAGACCTCCAAGGCAGCATCTGAAATATGTCTGAATAAGTTATTAGATCTTTCAAACACTATTACTGCTGTATTCTGACTAGCTTGAATGTTTGATTTAGAAACAACTGATGAATTGATAAAGTCATTTTCCTTTTAAGTGGGTGTTTTGTATCTATAGTTTTGTATCAATGTGAAGTTGCCAGGGTAACCATTAATTTTCTTGAAGTCCTAGAGTGATTAAATACCTACAGTTCAATAGCTATATGGCTCTGTATGGGGTGAAAAGGGTTCACTCTCTGGCCATTTTGATAAAGTCCAGCATAAATGGTATCCGGTATCCCATGGAACCCTGTAGCTAGATGTACAGTGACTAGCTCATAGGATCTCATGTCAGACAGGTGAAAGCGAGAAAGTGCTTTAACATAGTCATTTGACGGAGTCTTCCTGGATTTGCTTTCCATCGACTAATCTAATTTGCTCCTACTTCATTCTGCTGCAGCCAGGACAAATGTCATCATCTTTGCAAGGCAGAGCAGCCCCAAGAACCACTGTAGTGCTTTGCAAGGGTGCAGACTTGCTATGATGAGCGCCTCGTGATTTCTTTTGCAATCTTGTATTACATACATCGAAACGACTTTCATATATTGTAGTATTCTGTTGCTTCTAGGCAAAACATTAAAGACAACACTAAAGGTGCCTAGGTGGTGAGGACTGAAAGCCAGAAATTGTGAACCTTCAATGTGTCTTGTCATGTGAATAGTAAGTCAGTCTCGCAGCTCTTCTTGACTGGAAGTTAACAGGAAAGCTGAGCTGTTGCTATGCAAATGTGTTTGTGAATTCAGGGAATAGCTGCTACCAATAGACATAAATTCAGCTGCTGCAGTAGATCTTACTAAGATACGTAATTCCACAGAGATGATGAAACTTTCCAGGTTTCAAAATATTTGGTTTCCTAAAACCATATAAAGATTAGGCTTGCAGCATTTACAAATGGACGTGTGGAACAAGACAGCAGGCATAACTCCATGCACTCTTTCATCCTAAAAAACGTAGACCTAGCAATTTTAAAGCTAAATGTTATGACATCTCATCACAAAAAAATTTCCATAGTAGTGAAAATTCAGGTTAAGAAAAGTCACATTTAAGATGTTATAAACATTTGGCTTATTTTTTTGTGATTTTAACACAAAATATTGTTTCAGGGCCATTGCCTAAGTATACACCACAGCTTTATACAAATGAGAGCATGTACGAGTGACTGTGTGTTCTCATTACCTTTCGCTGTGATGCAATAATATTGCAAGTCGGAGTTATAGACCCAAGCTCACTTTTTAAATAGTAATACCAGTTACTTTAAAAAATGTGTTTGGACTCAAGTAAGATGGAATTCAAGGATCTAGGCAAAGTTAAGTATTTCATTTTAGTGAAAAATTTAGAAGGCTCTCCTGAGATGAAGTGCATTCTTCTGTTTAAGATGGCAGAGACTTTTGCCTAATTCTCTTTAAATAGCTTAGTTCTGCACAGGCTGGAAACTAATTTACTGTTTTGTTCAAACCTAAAACTTCAATGGCAATGTTCTATGTTCTTTTCCTTGCTTTTTTTTCTTCTTTCTTTTGAGGGATGGAAATCTTTTTGACTGCTGCTAAGCAAAGAATGTCACTGATAAAATTTGGCTATTTTCAGTGAAATAGAACAAGGTCGATTAGAATAAGGAAGTTATTTCTTGTGCTAGTCAAAATACTCAGGGACAGAGGAGAAGAAGGGGAAACGGGAGAGAGACTGGGTGTTGGAAGGACTTCAGATACTTTGATTTCAGGGGAAGTTCAATAGCTTTGTGAGTCTAAAATTAGAAATATGTGCTATATTGAGAAATTAGCAGTAAGGAAGGTGGACATTCTTTCTGAGACAGCTAACAAAACTATCATAAAATGATTTGCCAAGGTCAAATGCCTCAATTTAATGCTACTTGAAATATCTCTAAAATACTCCAGTGAAGCTGTGTGAAAATCTGAAATCACTTCAGTCCTGTAGTGAAGGTTTTACAGTGAAATAGAAGATGATAAATCACTGGGAGAAAGCATATCAGAAAGAATTTCTATGGATCCTAGTAATGGCTTTTTAAGGCTGCAACATCTACTAAGTATTAGGACTTGATAAAAAGGAACCTTGTCAATAAGTGTTTGCAGCTTCCAAGCTGGTTTTGCAAGATTAGCTCCGATGGCTGCTACATTCAAATGATTTCAAATGTTTTGGACTGAAATACACTGATGCAGCACTTAACTGAATTCTGTCACAAGTGTTCATGCTTTTAAATGGAGACTTTTACTGAATAGCTTTCATGTGTGTTAGCTCCTGGGTCAGACATTCTCTTGCTCTCTTTGTGCTTGTACAAAAGCTTAATGCTGTTTATTTGCAGGTGTGTTTTACTGTAATATAAACATGAAATAGGAGGTATTTTGCATTGTTATAGGATCTTGCTCTGACGAAAATTCATAATAATATATTAATGTCAGAATCAAGGTATGTCTACACTGAGCAGTGGAGTATAATGCAGGGAACCCCAAACAGGCTGATAACTCTCCATAGAGCAGGAGGGTCTCAAGGTTTAGCTTCCGTTAATAAGGTCATAAACTGAACTCTTTATCAAGACCAATTAACTTGCAGGATGTCAATATAGATGTGCTGCTTGAGAGACATGAGAGAGAAGATCTTAGATGGTACTTTTGACTGTGAGTTGTTTCTGTGCCTGCCTGGCACTGAGGATCAGTCCCATAGGCTTACTCTGAGTATGCTTTGAATATGTGTGTCTCTTTTGAACAGTCCTGTGATTAAAGCACAGTTGTGGTCTAAATACATACAAATCGCTATTTTGCCTAATTTGATGACAAGAAATTAAAATGAGGTCTTGAAACCACAGTGCAGAAATGGTAGACTTTGGTGTATGCGTTTTCTTTCAGGATTTCTTTGCAAACAGAGGGAAACTGTGTAACTGAGAGATAGGTTTTATGGCTTTGTATCCTACATAGAGGAACATATTTGTCTTCAGATACCTCAGTGCATAAACCTCATATGGATTCCTTCACTTTAGCTCAGGGAGCTCACAAGAATGATGCTTGTGGCCATCGGGAGACAAGGTGTCCTGGGTTAAGCTGAGACAGAGTTAAGTTTCTTCATAGTAGCTAGCAAGAGGCTGTGTTTTGGATTTGTGCTCAGAAGAAAGCTGATAAAAGGTGATGTTTATGTGGCTGCCAAGGTCTTTCAGCTTCTCTGGCTGTCTGCAAACAGGAGAAGCTGGGAGGGAGCAAGCCCCAGTTACTAGCCCAGGATTTGAGTTTAGGTTCAGGATTGAGACCCAGAGTGGCCAATAATCTATTCCATAACATACACGTCATGCCCAGTATATAGGTGAGGACCCTCTGGGAGCCTGGCCCCTTTTGGTTCCGGATCTCTTTTGCTCTGGGTCATCTCGCTCCAGGTGTTCGCTCTCCCAAGGCCTTCCCCCCGCACCCCCGTCAGCTCTCGGTCTGGGACGCTCGGACTGTTATCTCCGTTCCGTGAGTGCGGTTTCAGGATTCTCCCTGCTCCGGGATTGTTAGCTGGGAACAGGCTGAGCATGGTCATTGGGTAGGGGGGGCAGTATCACTCATTTGTGTATTTGTATGTACTATTATTTTCAATATTATTGTAGTTTAGTTATTAAATTGTCCTTATCTCAACCCACGAGTCCTTTTTTCCCTTTACCCATTTAATTCTCTCTCCTATTCTCAGGTGGGGGGGAATTGCGTGAATGGGTGTGCGGTGTGGCCCTCAGCCAAGGGCTAACCCATCACACAAGCAAAATTTCTCTACCACTTGCTTCTGCCAGAGAGGTGCTAGTTTGCTCACAGTACAAAAAAAGCTTCTTTCCCCAAGCTGGCACCTACTGCCAATACCATGTTTGCAAAACAGTTTAAGACATCTGTGCTAAATGCATCCGAGTCCCCAAGTCCTTCAAGACCATCTAAGGAATTTTATTTTGATTCATTACTTCAGTGCAGACAATACTCTATAACCTTGCTGATGTAATCTTGGTTTCCGATAGCATGGGAGATTGCCAGTAAAGCATATGTGTGTCCATTTAATAGTGTTTTAGTACAGGATTTTAGTTATAAATCTGAAAAAAGAAAAGTGAAATAAGTATAAAATATACTTCTATTATATATTTTAAAAACATTACCAGTTGTTCTGTGTCACTCATCTGGAGTATCTTTGTCATATCTTAGCTTCAGAATCTAGAATTTGTAGAAATCATGAAATGAAGGCTGAAGGGACACTTAAGATCTGGTTGACTCCATTCCCCATTTATGTTATCATTTATTCCTCAAGAAGTTAGGTATTGGATACAAATGCAAATGCCCTTGCTGCTATGCCTGGCCAGATGCAGAAGGCAAACTAGAATTAAAGCTCATTAAAAAGGAATGAAGGATTCCCAGGATCTTCCCAAAAAAAAAAAGGATTTACTGGAGAGCAGGAGGAGAAGAAACATGGCGCCTTTACTTCTTCATTAACATCTGTGTCTGCCTTCTCTCCTATGACATTTGGTAGGCTTCTATCTCTACAGTCTGTTATCTCCTGAGGAACCAAACACTACATAACCTTGTGTAAGAAACTGAGAGTGACCTAGTGTAGCATGTGCGCCCCTTTCATCTGGCTCAGATCCCTTGCTCATCTCAGAGTGTGTCTGTCTCTGCCTTGGTCAAATCTTTTATCAGGTTTTATATCAAAGTACCTGAATATCATAATATTTTTACAAATATTTTCCAAGGAGAGGTTTAAATTACAACCACTGATATTATAGGTCTCCTGTGTTTCATGAAGTGGGTGAGACTAACTGTGATTTAATCACATTTTTCTTTCCTAATGCATCAGTTTGCACAGAGATAGTTCCCATCTGTGCATCTTTTCTTTTTGCCCTGAGGAATTTAGCAGGAAACCTAGTACACATTCAAACAGTACGAGAGCTGAATAGTTTAGTGATTTCTATTCTGGTCACATCATAAATAATCCTCTGAATGCTTGTTCCAATATATAGTAAAGGCATTTGGGAAAAATACACACAACTGTGTTGAGTGGAGTTGATTTGGGATCACTAAAGTACTATTAAACCAGCATGTTTGTAGTTCATTCTTATTCTTAAAATTTTGCCATCAGCTATAACCGTGTGAGAGAGGGAGATTTCTAAAACTATCTGACGTATAATAATAAACACTAATATTCCTTGGCATTGAATAGCCATTTCCTTGTCTGGATCTTACAGATGTAAATTAATTGTCTCTCATACCTGTGTACCTGGCAAGCACATATAAAAGCCATGAACTGAAACACCGCAGCAGAATTAAACACATTGAACACATTTAGAAAACACAAACACCTTGGACATAAAAAGAGCCAGAACCAAAGAGCAGAACAATGAAAGTCTCAGTACCTTTGAAAGGCAAGGGTGTCAACGATGAATTTAAAATTTGTTTTCAGTGGGTTTATTTACAGGTAGTATTGTTTTTATGTCAAACACATTAGCAGTTGTTCCATGAGTTGAGCAAAGAGGAAAATATGTCAAAGGTAGTAAAGTTTATAGCAAAGATTCCTTATGCTATCATGGACCCAGCCAGGCAGCTGAACGGCTAAAATGCCCATACCTGGCTGTCTTGAGAGAAACATGAAAGTCATTGTAACATCAAATTCCTTTGTGTATTTCACATCATCCTCCAGATACAAAACTCATTTCTGTATTCCCAATGCTATGTACTTTTTACCAGTACAATGTAGCTTCCAGTCTACTTAATTGTGCTGGACACTGTTTTACAATTTTTCCTCTCAGTAAGGTATGAAATCCCTGAAATGCCAAAGGTGGTTTTCAATTGCTGAAGGCTGATTAGGCTCTTAGAAAGTAACTTCTTACTGTAATTGCTTTAAAAAAAGATGGAAAACTGTCCGTTACCTCAAATATGTGTTACAATTATTTGTGTCATATATGGTAGGTATTTTAGTGCTCAATAAAAAATAGAAGATATAAGTTAATGTATGAAGAAGACTAGACAGCATTGGGCAGACAGCAGGGCCGCTGCTAGAAGCAACAGTCCTGAATTCAAATAGAAACTGTATTGAACCTCTTCATTGTATAGACAAAACTCATTTTTTGAGTTGGAACCTTACAAAAAGTCTCATCTATAGATCTGTTCAGTAAACGAACAGTATTTTTGCACAGTTGTTTTTAGTATTTAAACTACATTGGAAGTACTTCAGTGCAGAATTAGGTCTGTTGTAAAGTCCGCAGCAAAATTGTTGAGAAAAATCCTGAAGAATCTTTAGGGCAAATATATGTAATTCTAAAACCAGACATCCAGAGATACATGAAAGTTCCTCTAGCTTCTTTTACTGTTTTTATGTGTTTAATTATTTGCAGAATTATTTCGTTTCTTCATTATGCTGCTTTAGCTTTGGTGAAAAGTTCTGAACTGACCATTGCTTATGGAGTCAGAAGTGGCTTTATTTATCCTTCCAGCAGATAATGCACAACCAATACTCATGAAATTTCCTATAAACTTTTATTTGAAATGTCTCAGCTTGGAGAAACACTAAGGTGGTATTAGAGTTTAGATTAGCTTTCTACTTGGAATGTAAGGATAGGAATTGTGGTTTTGATGTGAAGTCTTACAGGACTTGGACTGGGATAAACAGTCATGGTACAGAGCAATGAATGATAGCCAGGGACAACAGCTGCACTGAGTCTCTGCTTGCTTAGCTGCATTTAAACTGCAGATGCCAGCCTTTTCCCCCAAGCTGCTCCGTAGCTTCAATTAAGGCTTTTCTGTATAGAATTGTCTGCTTATGTGGAGCCGATTCCAAGGATGAGGTTTCAGACTACGTATCCATGTAACCTCACTAACCTACCTGATCTGCTTAGTTTTCCCCATGGAATTATTTTTCTGGATGTATTTTAAGTGACCTGAAATATAAAAAGTTACTAAAGAGCTCTTTGTTCTGGCACTCTATTGAGCACATGTATGATTACTTTTTCCTCTGGGTCTTACCAAGGACTACACTGTAAACAATAATATATGCTCATTTTAAGATGGCCACTACTCCTCTGAAAGTTGACATGATTTTGAATTTTATTTGGTTTGTTGGGGAAATGAAAGGAGAACAAGGAAGAAGCAGCAAAGTATGTCAGACTTGAGTAACTCCAAATACCTCTTGGGGATGCCAGCTGAAATATTCACATGTATAATAGAATCATAGAATAGTTTGGGTTGAAAGGGACCTTTAAAAATCATGAGTCCAATGCCCCTCCCACGGACATATTTTTAGTAGATCGGGTTGATAGGTGCAAATACTTTTTGATGTTTGAGGTCTTGCTTTAATGATTCTGGCAGTTACATTTGGGAGACCGAGCCTTGTTTTATTAGGGGTCGTAGCAGTTACTTTGGTCAGGTGCTCCTCATAGGCATGTGTCTTTCTAGATGTAAATAAATTAGTTAATTCCTGCATTTATTTTACAGTAAGCCTCAGAACAAAATAAAGCCTTCGTGCTCTAAGGAGACCAGCATTCACTAATACAGTAAAGAAAGCTTGTTTTAATGCAATAATACTGAGGATAGAGTTATGGAAGATTTAGGGTAATGCAGGCACATAAGCTTGTGCTTAGGCAACTTATAAAATTGCTTAATTTGCACATGTTGCACACCAAGGTTTTTTATCCAAGTCAGGAGACCTGAACACAATATTAGGATACATGTGTTGGGTGTTTAAACATGGGGTTTGGTGGTGACATACAGCAATAATGGCTTTAGATATTTTAATTACAAAACCTGCAACTGAAAAATATTTTTAATTTACTCAGTTTGTTTGGCCCCACGTTATATCTATTATGCATTTTTAGCACATCCTATTATCAACAGCATGTGTTGAGATAATCCACATTCTTGAGTTCAGATTACTCATGTTCGTTACAGTAGTGCCTAGGGACCAACACAAATCAGCGATAATGGTAGAGATAATGTATTTTGGTATTTTAGCACACATGCTCCCAAAGTACCTCAGCTGGCTCTTCTGTTAGAGGTAAAGAATTTTTTTCTGCCTGTAAAGAAATAGGAATCCTCTAATTCTTCAGGACATTCAAATTACACCTCTCTAGAGTACTAAAATAAATTACTATTACAAACACAATCTTCACCTAAAGAAAACATAATAATAAAAAGTTTTTTCAACAATAAAAATTCTTCATTGTTGTAGGTAATGGATCTAGTAATTCCTGAAGTTTAATGGGTTATTTCTAAAGCATTCACAATAGCATGTTCACTTAATAGGGAAAAACTTAATTTAAGTTCAAGTTCACCTTGCAGGATGAATTGCAGAGATAAAATTTGTAGTGAACAGCTCTAGAAATGTATAAGCTAGTTAGGATTTTTAAAAAAATTTCTGTGTGGTTGCTTTGAAAAAACAATACCACACACATGTGGACCTCATTGAGTGCCTCATTATCCTCCCCAGTTGGCACCAATCAATCCATTAGATTCAGGTGCTCTAGAAACAACAGCCACTTAATAAGAGATGATGTTGGTAGTAGAGAAAGAGGTGTAGGGGAAGAAAAAGCTGGAGAGGAGAGAAAGTAGAGTGTAATACTAAGAGGTAGTTGAAGTTTGTCCTGTTGTGTCTTCTTACTATGAGACAAATGTATTCTTGTGATTTGTGAGAGGACATCTCTGAGGCCAGCATGTGGGTGAGTACAGGTTCCTGTCCTTATTGACTTTGTGGGTGTACAATCAGCCTGACTTCTGTTTGTTCTGGTTTTGCTGTGTCTGTTTGTTTACGAAGTTAGGTAGGTGTGGTTGGCAGTCTCCTAGTAGCCTTTGTGGTAAGGGTGTATGCAGTTAGCAGTATTTCTAGTATTAAACCTGTTTTTTATTTAAAAATAGAAGGTTGTAAGATGATGTAGAAGTCTTAGTTTTGCAACAAAACAATAGTGGTTTTGACTTTTTTGCCTTGGGTGTGGGGAAAATGACTATGGGTGATGATATTGTGAAAGAGCTCTCTAACAAACTGCAAGTCTTCTCAGTAAGCTCTTCTCTCTTCTGACTCTGGATTATCTAACTTGTTTTCTTCTTCTAATACTTAAAAGACCTTCAAAACTGCTGTCACAGGCTTTTATACTCTTTATCTCCTCTTGCCTTTTTTTTTTTTTAATTCCAAATCTTTTGATCTCGTAATTTAAATCTGAAAATGGGTAGACTCATTGGTCATTCTTCAAGGGATCTTGATTTTGCTTCATTATGCATCAATAATAAGTGAATAAACTTTGCTGTAAAAATAACTAATTTACTTATAGTAACTAGTGAACACAACAGTATGTCTTTTCTTCATATTTGCATAGTCTTCAGTTGCCGTGTCAAGCGAACTTGGTATATCAAACTGTAGCTTTAACTTAGTGTTGGGCAGGGTGTGCTTAAACTGAATGTTAAAGATTGTATATAGGTCACTTCCAAATGTTTTCACTTGAATGCTATGGGTATTGAAGCTGTTGCTTCATCTTCTGTCCAGAGTATCAGGAGGCAATTTTTTAGTACATCATATTTCAGCCTTCAGTGTCCTAGCAACATAGGAATAACTGGATAGCCAGCTTGTGTTTTCTTGTTTGGACATGCTACCAAGAACTGAAAGCTATTTGAATTCCTAGCGTAATTCTTTAAAATAAAATACTTCTTGGAAGTAGCTACTACTGTATCAATTTTTCTAGCAAAACAACTTTTCTTTGGGTTTGTCTTTCTCATGAAGTTCTGATGTCCTGATTACTGTCTCTACTATGTTTAGAACAGCATTGATGTGTGTCATACCTGTCGTTTCCCAGCAAAGTTGTATAAAAAACCCCGTGTTTCTTGCTTATACTATTATTATGCATAACAGCAATGCCTGAGGTCTGTTTGCCTCCTAAAACTTATCCGAGTTATCATGCAACCCTCAGTAATTTCTGCTTGTAGTGGTGCACATGATGGGATCACCTGCTGCTCATATTGCTCTGAGTTTTAAGGGTCTGCTTAACACTGCCTAGTAATTATGGCATTGAGCACTGGTGTTTCAAGATGTGCTGTTTGTAAATGATAAATATACTGTGAAGAGTATATATGTTTTCTGTGGGGTTTTTGTGTTCCTGTAAAGTTAAAGCTCAACAGTGTTTAAAAAAAAAAAAAAAAATCTCCCATGATGTCTTGGTAGAGCAAGGTGGTACTGGAGTGTGAGCAAGTTAGAAGAGAGATTAATAATCTCTGTCCCTTAATATTTTGTTTCTGGAACAGAAATTCTTCTTTCTGAGTTGAGCAGATTGGATGTTATTGTGTGCTATGAGAAATCTCCAGTAATGCGTGACTGCCTTTCTAAGTGCTGCTTATAACGGTGCTTTGCATTTATGCAGACGTATAAAACTCGTGACAAGACCAGGCATGGGAAAACGTTCTGAGATTTAAGTACGTCAAAACAGAGGCTTGTCACTTTAGCCACAGGTAAGATGTTACCCCATAAATGACTTCTCTTTCTTCCAGTCCATTCCACCCTCCTCCCTCCCTCCTGCTCCCGTAGTTTTTGTTTGTGACTAGATATTGTGTTCAACTTTTTTCATGTGCTTGTCCTGCAGGGACCTGTAATTCGAAAAGCACTTATTCCAAACTATCTGAGGGTAGGACTGTGCTGTATGAATGAAGTACAGTGCTGAGTGTCCCAATCTGCTGTTACTCAAATTTTTATAGGGAGCAAGATAGGTCTCAGCTAACCCATTCTTCACTCTTGGACTAGTACTGAGGTGTTGCCCAGGCTGGTATAAATCCTGTGCCTCTGGATGGGCTGTCGGGAGTTTCTATGTTGCACTCAGTGCCTTAATATTCTTTAACTGTGGACATATACTTCACATCAGACTTTCTCAAAGGTTATTAAAGGATCATTAAGGCTGATGATGCAAATGTTCTCACTTTTTTTTGCATCTTTTACTAACCATACTAGACTTCTTATCTACATCACATTTCTCTCACTGCTGCCATGGCATGGGAACTGGACCTGATTGCTTGGTTTCCTCTTATATCTCATGTCATAAACCACAAAAATTATGTATAGACTAGTGATGTTGCGAATCTGTGGGCTACTTTTAAAGGGTGATTGAAAGGTAACTGAGGAAAAAGTAGCTACTATCAGTAGACTTGTATTTGCCACCTGGGGAGTCTAGTTGAAAACAGCTGAAAATGACTGATCTAGACAGTAATCCTCCTGCATGAACTTCCTTGTTACTGTTTTGGTTTTGTTGTTTGTTGTTTCTTCTCAAAAGCTCTTTGGCTTAGATCAGAATCCCCTAGGGGATATCTTGTCCTTCCTCTCCTGCCTGTAATCTGAAACATGTAAGTGCGTATTCTCTGACTTACCAATCAATGCCCTTCTGGTCTCTAAAATGATCCTTGAGACCTTTTTGTTCCTCCTTTCCAAAGCTTTCATATAGTATGTTTGCTCTGAAGGTCTAAGTCCCCATGCAGGTGGTTATGTAGTTACTCCCTTGGAGTTCTGATATGAAAAGCTTGTCTTGTGATTAGTAGTAATTACTTCTGTGCAGTGGCATCTTGTTGGAATGCACAACTGTTAAGATTTAAGAACTGAAGTTATACTTCTGTTGTTTACAGAAATCTCTCCTGTGTCAGTGTGAAGATAAGTGTTTTTCACCCACTTTTGTGATGTTACTTAGGTTTACAGTGTGACATAGGCATATCTGAATTCCAAGTGTTAGAAAATGTCAATGGTATAACAATAATTTCAAGTTCATCTCAAGCTGTCCAATTTAGTTGGTGCAGTAAACTGCGTTCTTCCTCCATACCTTTCCCTATGCTAATTATGTCTCTTCCTAGAAAGATCTGTTCTAGTTTGGGTCCTACTGAGGTGGCAATTCACCCTGGATTGCTGCATTATTTTTATGTTCAGTTATTATCCTTTAACTCCTTGTACTGCTGAATCATCCTGTCCCATCTACTAGTGTTTTTGTTTGTGGTCAGGTGCTCTAGTGACCTCGGTACATACAAGAATTATACTTTGGGTTGCTGTAGGAAATATAAAGATAAATAGAAGTTAAAGCTTCTTTAGAACAAAGCTGTGATTCACTTACTGAGCAATACAGACTGGACAAAGAGTTGGAAACAGAAGATCTAATAATACCTTGCTTATGCCTGGGGTTTCGCTGCAGTCCTTAGGTAAATATGGCTTACCTTTGGCATCCTCTGCCCCCTTCTCTTGGGGACCAAATTACAATCTGCTTGCTGCAGACTCTGACTCTGTTAGATTGCTGCAGCTGACAGCTGCAGAACTCAGCACTGGCCATCAAGCCAACAGCAGTGAGTTTGCAGACATGCTTATGCTGTCTGTGTCTTATGCAATCTTAAAATAAAAATCTGTGGGCAGATGATACTGGTGGTGACTGAGTTTACATGTATATCTGCTTTTGGTATGTCAGATAATGCATACATACGCAGGTTTTATTAATCTATTTTAAAAAGAGAGAAGGCAGTGCTGGTTTTGTCTTGTTTTCCCTAGCCCTTGCACTGTCATCTCTTTATTTTCTATTAAATGAAAGAATGACTTGGGGTGTGGGGAGGCAAACTGCAAAAGCATGACTTCTTAAATTATGAAAATTACTTTAGGAGTACATGACAGCATATGTCACTGTCTTAACATCAACAAAGGAAATGCCATGTACTGGCATTTCTGCCAGGACAGTAATGTATGGTACAGAGAAGAGACTACCATATGCTAAATTGTAAGAATAGAAATAAGAGTATTAATATTTTTAGTTCACCAATCATAGGATGGTTTGGGTTGGAAAGGACCTTAAAGATCGCCTAGTTCCAACCCCCTGCCATGGGCAGAGACACCTCCCACTAGCCCAGATTGCTCAAGCCTCATCCAGCCTGGCCTTGAACCCCTCCAGGGATGGGGCATCCACAGCTTCTCTGGGCAACCTGGGCCACTGCCTCACCACCCACACAGGATAAAATTTCTTCCTATTGAAACTGTCGAGTTCTGTTTAACAATTAGAAAGTTACTGATGAAAGATCATCTTTAAGACTTCTTGAGTACATGAACTTTATTTCATGGTTACATCTGTGCTAGTCAAAATATAATGTCATAATATAACTTGATCTCTTTCATAAATTTCATCATTTCGTATCACCAGCAATTTGGGCAAAAAAGCTTTAGTCCAGGACGTAGTATGGTGAAACTACTAGTGGGACTCTGGTATGTATTTATCATAGAATTATGCAACAGGATGGGTTAGAAGGGACCTTTTAAAGGTCATCTAGTCCATTTATTTAGAACAGTTGCTTCCAGTTCTGGCTAAAACTGAGAAGGAAGCTGGTATATGAAGAATAGAAACAAAAATTAACAAGTTATTTGATGTATACAATGAGAAATGGGTGTGTATCTCTTGATTTGATAGCTTTTTAGATATTAGATAAGAAGAATAACTGTTCAAACACTTAGCTTTATCTTTGGTGAATCTGGCTGTGTATTCCTCAAAGCTTGGTTCATTATTCTTTTACATGACTCAGCAGCATGTTTTTCCTTTGTTTAGCATAGCTTGTAGTAAAATGTCTATTCATTTCGATGTAGAGTCTGTTTTTGATGCTGTTTGTTCTATCTTTGAAAGCTGTATGCTTTCCTGCCTATGGCAGGTGGGTTGGAACTAGGTGATCATTAAAGTCCTCTTGAACCCAAACCATTCTATGGTTCTATGATTTTGAATGATACGAACTCTGCTTTGGTGCGCTGACTCCTGTCCTACTTGCAGCTTTTCCTTTTCCCTGTTAGTTAGACAAGCTGTACCAATGAATGGCTTCAATCTTTGTTTAAAAATAAGTAATTTCTTGTCTCTTGTCTGTGTTTGGGGTTTTCTGGGTTTTCTAAGTAATTTGTTGATATATTTCTATTATGTTGGAATTCTGTACTCAATTCCAATTGAGTATGGAAGAACATAAAGTATAAAACAATTGAGTTGGATTAAAAAAAAAATAATTCACGGTGGTGAGTAAAGCACAAAGGTGACAATTGTTTGTAGAAGCACCAGATGCATGTGTAGTAGTCATCAGATTTCAAGATCTTTCATGCTTTTTTGAAATATGATCTCCTTTTATATAGACATTCTGCTACTCAGGAAAGAAAGTTTGACCACTTAGCCAGAAATCAACTGTGATATTGTACGTATCTAAAATAGTCGATTAAAGCCCATCTGGAGCACAGCCAGCTATGCCAAGAATTAGATTTAATAATATGCTACAAACCTATATATTTTCTTGAATAACTGTAATGGAGAATTTATCAAGTCCCCCTCTTCTAAGGATGTTCTTTACTGCATGTGATTCTGGAAACCTGTAAACTGCAGCTATCACTGATTTTCAGTTGTGAAGCGGTGAGATACTGTTTTCTGCTTCAGGGCTTGAATAGTTGTGTGTGCTGAAAATACGGTGAACTGTTTTGTTGAAGGAATTTTTTGTTTGTTTGAAGAGAAAGCAGGAAATATTAGTAAGGAGTCGTAACTTGACAGGCTGAACCTGTTAACACAGCAAGTCCTGTAGTAGTGGAACCATTAGCTAGCCTTTTCATGAAACATCACAAATTGTGGAGAGGGATAATGCTTTCCCAGGTGCAGAAATGACTTGCTAGTTTTATTCCATTGCTTCCAATTTTCTGCTGTCTATAAAGTGCACTTCAATCATTTTTTCCTTTTTTTAATAAGCAAAGGTCTATGGACCAACACTAACAAGAGCCAAAAAAAAATTTTTTTTTTCTTAAAATACAAGAGGGAAAAATTGTATGGGCTGTAATTTTCTTTGAAAAGAAGATAGGTTAAAAAGGTTACAATATGCTCTTTTATTGTCACTCATAAAAGCTAAGCTGTTACTGGGAGTTATATGGAAAATCATGTTTTAGTTTGGCAAATAGCACTTATCCCTGTGTTATAATTAGCATCTTTGAGACCTCACACATAGCTAGCTTAATTTTTTTTTACATGTGTATTCAAAAAAAACCCAAAACACCAAAAAACAAACAACCCCAACAAAAACCCAAAAAACCCACAAAAAACCAAAACCCACACATCTGAACCCCTCTGCAATGCTAGTAACCCGCAGAGCTTTAATAGACCTAGGAGAGAGAGAGAGACACATCCATGTACTTTGGTGGGTAGACATCTTTTCTCTACAGTACTCAAGAGAAATCTTGGCTTGTTGGAATTGTGTGAATAGAAATGGGGGTTTAATTCCTTAGCAAGGATAGATAAAGAATTAAGACAAAGGCTGGAAAAATAATTAAAGAATGTCTTCAGATGTTTTCTTGGGATTTCTTAAGACTGATGTGTGAAGATCAAATATAATAAATAATAGCTTTTGTAAGGCTCCATGCTCTCGTACCTGCAAGTGTCAACATGGGCGTGTTCTCCATTTAGTTGAGCAACCTGTGTACTCAACCATTTTTAATGTAAGGAGGGAGCAATGGCCAATAATGAATACGTTATTTCAAAGGTCCCGTAGCTGCTGATAGTGGTAACTTAAAAATTCTGTTGTGTATACGACATCAGATTATTAATATCAAGTCTACTCAATATTCCTACTTATAGTTTGCATACCATGTGGTGTGATAACACTATATGTGGTAATAACAGGCCTGTGTCTCCCCACAGAAAGAAACTGATTTTTTTTTTTCTTGAGTTCCCCATAATTTATGTGATTGCTTAATGTATGGAAACTGCAATCTTATACCAAGTTGAGTTTGGTATAAGTTGAAGTATGCAAGACCTGTGATAATTGAAGATAGATTTAGAAGATCAAAACTTTAAATGGCCAGTATAAAACAACCAAAAAACCCCAAACAACAAATGTAGTAGTGTTCTATACTAACTCCTTGGAAAGGATGAAAATTAAAACAGAGTTTGCAGATGGTGCTGAAATAGATCAAATATGGAGCAATGCAGCTAGACACGAGGAGGTTTTAGTTGATCTGTACCATGTGTGAAGTGGGCTGTTCATTTGACACAAATGCACTAGCAGATGCTGAAAACATCTCTCTAGTCTGGCATTATCACAATGAGCCCTTATTTTTATTCTTGCTATGTGCAACTGACTTGCATTTTTAAAATTATCATAACTGTAATTTATATCATGGTGAGGTATTACAATGCACAATCCTCAAGTTCCTGCAGTACTCACAAGTTTTTAGTTTCATTTATATCAATGTATTAGTACTGCTTGAACTTCTACAGCAGAGGAGTTATTGTCATTCTGAAAGAAGTGTCTAATTTGCACCTATTCCCTTCTTTGGCCTCCACGTGTTACTTGTGGGTATTTTGAGCTTGTGTTCCACAAAGAAATGATGAGACATTGTTTCAGCCAACCATAATTTTGTTTTGTTTGCATGTTTTGTTTTTAGTGCAGTTCAACAGTATAACTTGAGTTTAAGTGACTGGGCATAAGAAAATCCTTGACCCGCACTATGTATTTACACGTGTTATATTTAAGTAGTGTCATGCAGGTCTTCTGTTTGGTGGCTTTTTTGTTTAACTGCCTGATGTATGATACCCACTTTTTGACTAACGTAACTTCTGGAGCTATCACTTACATATGACTTCTTAAAGCTTGCCTATGTTTTCAAGTCCTTGTCTTGCTGTAACTCAGAAAAATAACAAATGTTACCTATAAATGTTCTATTTTATATATACTATACTATATATAAATGCTACATATAAAAGTTATATGTAAATTTTCTGTTTATAGAACGCTTGTTCTATAAATAGCTGTTTGTTCTTTGACTGGAATAGGTGCTGTTCCAAAATTTGCCAGTTCATTTAAGGTCTGCAGTGGAGCATTAAGGGAAACTGGGTGACATCAGTAATGCATTTCAAGATTTTTATCTTAAATATGCAACCAATATTAAAACAAGAGCCAGGACCTTCTGACCTCCTTTATGCAGCTGAATTAACAGTTTAGATGACATAGATTTACCATTAGCATCAGTCTTTGAGCTGGAGGCACTGGGTCATGATACTCTATATCTGCCCTGAGGAAAGAGAGAGAGGAAAAATACTGATGTTGAAGAACTGCTTTTAAATTCCTCCAATCTAAAAAGAAATCTAAAATAACCAAACACAGTATAAGAGCTGTGGGGCCAAGATTACTGAAGTGATATATTTTGTCCATTAATTACACAGAAAATGAAGCCAAGTGAATTGGATGCTTGCCTTTTTTTCTTTTTTTTGATTCCAACAGCATTTTCTAGTTCCTCTTACCCCTGCCTTTGTCTTGTACTCTGTAGAGATTCTTCCCACATGAGATGGGTCTGAGTTTTGAATGGGTCTTTTTTCTTCTTTCCAAAATGAGTGCAGTTCAGAAATGAACACACATGGGAATTTTTATCAGGGCTTCCTTTAATTTGAGCTCGAAGGTAACTGTGCTGTAATATTACACTTAAATTGGTAATTCCACTGCAAACCTGAAGAGTCTTTTTGAAGATGTGAATAAGTGAAAATGGGAGGAAATCAAGTGTAGGTTTGTTTTTGAGAGAGTGGCACTAGTCTTATTTCTTGCACTTGCAGGTTTTCAGTTCTGTGCTTTTCAAACCTGTATTTCTGATTTAGTGCAAGTTGCTATACCTCAGTTTTGAGGTCTACAAGCTGGTAACAAAAATTTCTGCCTGAATAAGCAGGATGAGAATAATAACTTTTGTTTT
Organism: Pterocles gutturalis; assembly: GCF_000699245.1. NCBI lineage: Eukaryota > Metazoa > Chordata > Aves > Pterocliformes > Pteroclidae > Pterocles > Pterocles gutturalis. The sequence continues at coordinate 24,853 of NW_010119180.1, read as the reverse complement.
TAAGCCAGAATAATAAGTTTTGTTGTGGTTTTGAACCCTGGCTAGCAGGCAAATATCACACAGATGCTCTACTCACCCTCCTTCCTCCCAGATGCTGTTATCAGCCACCTTCTCAGCACAAATCCAAAACAGAGCCTCACACTAGCTACTGTCAAGAAAGTTAACTCTCTTCCAGCTGAAATCAGGATGAGTTTCTATTTCGAAAGCCCATACACTCTTCAGCTTCGATGTCCTTTTGAATGATTACAGAAGCTGCGTATTTTAGTGTTCCAAAATGTGTGGTTCTTCATTCAGGTGTTTCTTCAGTGGTATCAGTTGGTTGAGGTATCAATTGGTGTCTCAACTGACTTTCCTGGCTTAGAAGGGGGCACTAAACCACCATTTGGATGGAGAAACGGAGGCTGTTCAGTTATGCAGTTGCTCTGTAATGACTGGAAGCATGTGCTGTTTGAGATATTATTTAGGTGTGAAGGTCTGTGACTACTGCTGTCTTTTGTGCTTTTCCCTCCTCTTGATTGTTATGGGCATGTCATCTGGCCAGCATGCACTAGTTCTCAGTTCAATGTCCTCTGGTAGCCTTTTGGTTTATTAGTCCTATTTAAAACTAAGAAATAGTTTCAAAATATGGTCAGACTACAAGTCAAAAGTAGTGATTTTTGTTTATATCTCAGTGTTCTTTGTAATGCAGATGTTGAATACAGAATAGAGATTCACTGAGCTTTTTCTAATGGTACAGATTGTCAGTGATTACTGAATTATCTGGCTCCTGCTGACTTGGATGATTCTTGCTTTCTCTGTGTTATCAAGGGTCAGGAGAATATTATGGTGTCTCTTCTTTTGTGTTGCTGAACAAAGTGCTGTGTTTCTTGATTTCTGAAATTAAACCCTTTTGAATTTGGGCTTTTGCTCCTCTTCTTATTCACATTCTTTTACACAGTATTTTGAATTCCCATTAGAGAAAAGAACCTTAGTAACAGGCTTTCAACTTTGCAGTGCTTGCGAGGCAATCGTTAATGGAGATATTTTGATATACTTCTTTCTGTGACAGCCTTAAGCTGTAGCCACAAATGGCTTTTCAAATTTTTTATTTGAACTCATGTCTTTAGTTTTCATGTTTTTGATGAAACGATGCTGCCTTTACAGTTTCTAAATATATGTTGGACATATGCAAACATGTTCAAGGTCTCTTGTTAAGAGGAAAAAAAGAGTGAAGCCCATAAATAAACCATCAGAGCATTGCTTTCAGAGACCTGTCACACCTGTTGTAGAATTAGCATCATGAAACTTCAGAATGTGAGACTGGTTTTGGATTCTTCCTAATGAAGGGGGGGTGGGGTGCATGGTGGTGGGGGTGGGAAGAAAAATAAGAAAGAAAAAAAATACTTCAAAGAGTTCCTTGCCTGATTGAGTTGGGGTGAAAAGATGACTTAGTGCTTTGATCCTTCTGTCAAATGAAACAATGTGAAAAGGGGGAGAAAAATATGTGGCTTTGCAGAGTAATGTTACGCTATCTGTGAGTACTGCTGAAGATGTCTATTGGCTCCAGCAGGCTGTATCATAACACACAATGATTTTCAGTCACTGTAGGGCTACAGTGGTATCAGCTGGCTTTTTAACCAAATTTTTGGTGGTAGAATATGAACAAATCAGTAGTAGTACTCTAGGTAATGCTTACTAGGTGGGTGGTGATGGATTCAGCATTACTTTGCAAATAATGACTGTCAAGTCTGCAATGCTTATTCCCAGTGTAAACAAACATTATATTAGATAAATAGAAATATTTACCTAAACATCCTGTGAATTTCTAATGTGTAGCTCTTCCTGGGGAGGAAAAAAAAAAATCAACTTAACAGACCTACAGTCTTGAATGTCATAAAAAAGTGCTACCATTTCCATATTTGTCTCCATATTTGAACTTTGTTTTACTGTGAACAAATGGTGGGGGAAGAGATTGGATTCAAGCACCTCAGATGGGTGTTTCAGATCATCTACTTAGGATTCACAATGTGGATAGGAACAATAGAGACCTTTGAGGAAGACGGAGTGTAGAAAGAACAGCAATGTCTATTGGCTGGTAGGGGAACCCGTTTCTGAGGAGTGGCTTTGGAAGCCTGCAGCTGTTAGGGGAGAGGCGGCGCAGAGTGCGCAAATGCACAGAGCTGTCAGGAAGGAAGCACGGGCAATGGGCAGGGAAACTGCTTCCTGCTGCTTAGCTCTTGCTGCCCTCAGGGAAATGGGACTTTATACTGTCTCACTGAAGATGGGCAGGATTGCATGAAGAAATATTTGGCTCTGTCATCAGTTTTGCCTGAAAACAATAATTTCCAGGATCCTGTATTTGTTCTCTGGCCCAAGAAGAGTTACTTCTGTTCTCTGGTGTTTTGATTATGAGTTCTTTTTGAGGCTGAGCTTTGCAGCTGATCTTTCAAATTTGTGGTGCTATCTTCTGTAGCAGAATACAACGCTCCGTTTTCCAAGTAATGCTAGAGCATCCACGGTCTGCTTTTTCTATTTTGAGACTTGATTTTTCTAACCACCTTTTAGTCTTCCATAAAGAAGACAGAAAAGGAGGAAAAAGAGAGTAATAGCAAATGCTTTAAAAGATGCAAATAGACAGCAGTGCAAAATTATTTTAAATGTTTAGTCAACTCTAGTTACAATTGCTTTCTTGTCCTCTTTTTCTAAGCCTGTCATAAATAATTAAGTTGGATGCACTATTTCTGTACAGGTTGGTGTAATGTATAAACAGCTGCTGTCTGATATTTGGATCTCATTTCATTTACTCCCTTTAGTGAAAATGCTGACCTAGAAACTGTCATCTCTGACTGGAGCAGTGGTTCTTCTGCTCCACTACCTACATCTGATAGTGATCAGTGTTTTGGAAAACATGTCATAAATAATTAAGTTGGATGCACTATTTCTGTACAGGTTGGTGTAATGTATAAACAGCTGCTGTCTGATATTTGGATCTCATTTCATTTACTCCCTTTAGTGAAAATGCTGACCTAGAAACTGTCATCTCTGACTGGAGCAGTGGTTCTTCTGCTCCACTACCTACATCTGATAGTGATCAGTGTTTTGGAAAACACAGTAGGATTTAAAAAAAAAAAAAAGCCTATAGTGGGAATATCTAGAATAACTCTCATATCTGGGGAGTGTTTCTAATATATATGATGGTGTGGTAGGAACCAAAAGAAGACCCGAGGGGGTTCAGTAGCAAAGATGTGTTATCTTGCCAAACAAAGCATTGATTAAAAAAGTAAAATAGTGGAATTTGTGAAAGATGTGCTTCTTGGATTGTAATAAACTTCATTTTAAAAATCAGTTAATTTTTATATGAGACTAATTCTGTAGCTGGTAAAACTTCCAATTAAAATTAGAGTATAAAATAAAGAACCAAATCTTCAGCACTTTCTCAGAGGTAGGTCATGTTAACATACAAATTTGACTCACTGTGACGCGGGTTAGTAGTTCTGTCACTACATGCTCTGTAAACAGCTCACACACCAACTCAAAGTTACTTGTCTAAAAGGCACAAGACTGAATAAACATGTTTTTCTGGGTTATGTGGGTACTGGATGTGCAGGACGGGTGCCTGCTAGCGTTAGCTAGTGCGGGCTGTGCTTAGTGCTATTCGGATGTGTTTTGAACATACGCTAGTATTAATGAAAGCAGTTTGCGTTGTTTTGGAAATAGATATTGAATTTACAGCCTGTTGTTTTTATGTAGCATTTAAGATGAATTGAATAAGAATTATTACTTTGTTAGGTGGGAAACGCTGGCTGCTGTTTTTGAGTGGAAAGCAATTGTGGTCAATTCTCACCAAGTAAGACATCTGAAGTGCTAGATGCTTTTGAAAATTCTAGCAGAGGTTCATCTCTCCTATTTAGGTGCCTGAACCGCATTTCAGAATCTGGTCTCAAAAAAGCTAAAAAACTCCTGAAGATACCACTAGAACTTTCATGGTAAAGTAGTGCGGGTCCAGAGAACCTGTTTTATTAACTTGTGTTCTGTAAATGCTGTCAACATTTTGTAAGACTTGTGGGATGTTTTATTTTCAAACAATGCAATATCAGCAGAGACTTACTGTTCACTGAAATTGTAACAAAGGTTCTTCTTCATGGCACTATTTGGATACAAACACTCGTAAAAGTCATTTCTGATTTTACTTTTATTTTTACTTTTGGTACCACCATCAGCAACTCTTGATCCTTCTCTGTTACCTGTCTAGGCTATGTATGCCTTCTTTGAGTGAGGAGTAGATCTTTGTTTTGGTCATGGTAGGAGTACATATCTTAAAGCCTCAGATTACTTTGTTCTGTTGTCATCTCTTTCCAGAAAACCTCTTTCTATGAGGCTCTTTGCATTCATGTTTCTTCAAGAAAAATAATTGTATATTCAGAAAGGTTTATCTCCTATTTTAAAATTTTAGTTAAAACATGCTTAAATCTAGTTTTCCTTAATTTGCTGAAACCTTGAGACAGACTGTCCAATCCTCTTTGTTCAGTACCAGGAAGGGCATGTGCAGGTGAGCTTATTCAGTGACTAGTCCACTGTCTGTTATTTTGTTTTGCAGAGATTGGAATGGAAATTGTGGATGCTTGACACTTCTTCCCTCATTCCAGAATGTAATTTAAATGTAAGGTAATGAGTATTTCAGACTGTAGCTGATGAATATGTACCTCCAAAGCCTTTTAACTCTATTCTCCTTTTTCCTATTGAGTATTTCTCAAAATGATTTTTATACTTGATATTCCCATAGATGACATCAGTTATGTTTGAGGACTAAGAGTTAGTTAGGTGGCTGCTGTGAGATTAGGTTCTGGTGCTGGAGTGGTGTGGTTTTTTTTTTTTGTTGTTGTTTTTCCCTAAATACACAGAGAGTGGTAAGGAATAACTGGGGGAATACTTAAAACATAATTTGAGATCGTGGTTTGGCAGATACTTTCTCTTTGCTTTGTCTGGTTGAAGCTCCTTTTTGGGATGTGAAAGAAGGCTCATCAGTGAAATGGAAAATTTCTGGGCCTTGGCATGTGGTGACTCCGACCTTTATGATGATGGTGATTGATGTTCTGGATGACACTGGCCAGAACTCCCTGCCAAGCAACCTTGGCTATTGTTCCATAAAGAAGAGAAAAAAAAAAAAAAAAAAGCATGGGGGTGGGGTTGAAGCAGCAAGCTTGCTGACCTGAGAGAAAATCCTGAAGCTACTGCTTGCTTGACTGTTGGGGCCCCAAAGCTTTGGGACCTCAGCGGTGTCTGTACTAGAATAGGTATTTGTTTTAAGCTCTTGCTGGGAGAAAAACAAAAAAGTAATCTATATAGCTGGACAGATAAATTGGGCATCCTTTGGGGGATGATGCCTTCAAGTGAGCTGCTGTTAAACATAGGTTGCTGTCTTATCGGCCCTACACCATTCACTTGTTAAGTTGTTTGAATTCTGTCCCACTACTTTTCTTAGCCATTCAGACATTGTACTGCTACCTGGCCTGGTTGTTCTTAGTAGAATAAGTGGTTTACCCATGAGGAATAAAGTCTATTTGATAATTTTATTCTTAATGGCTATGAATGGGTGGGAGGCAACAGCGACTTAGCAGTGAAACAGAATTCTGATGGAAGCGAGACAGAAGTCATTAAAATTACCGTGAAAATGGTAAAAATTATCCAACCTTGAAGGTTTTAGAGGATGCTATTAATGTATTCAAGATCTACTTTGCGAGGTGAATTACTAGAGAGAAATTTTTGTCATATCTCGTTTTTCCGTGGCAGCGGGCATCTAGAATAATTATGTGTATGGGTTTTGTTTATATGTCACATAGGAGAATGGAAATATCCCTTAACTTGTCTCTCAGAATGTACTTAAAACTTGCAATGTTATCATGTGCTGTTGCTAGCACCTTAACTTGTCTCTCAGAATGTACTTAAAGCTTGCAATGTTATCATGTGCTGTTGCTAGTGCCACATGCCAGGATAGTGAAACAGTTACTCCCAGAACCTGATGGACTGAAGAAATAAATGTTTAAAACTTGCATGAATCTGTGTGCTTTGAAGTATAATAATTTTACATGTTGGGCCTTTGAGAAGGAAACTGTTCCTAATTACAATTATGTTCATGTTGGGCCTTTGAGAAGGAAACTGTTCCCAGTTACAATTATGTTAATGGTAGCAGAAAATAAGTGGTATAAATTATGTTAATTATGTTTTTTTTTCACAGTTCTATTAATTTTATCTTATGGTAACTTAGTGGTATAAATTATGTTAATTATGTTTTTTTCGCAGTTCTATTATTTTATCTTACGGTAAGTTATAATTGTCTTTATCTGCTAGGTGTTTCTCCTTTTCTTGCAAAATTTTCAAGAGTCTGTTTCTTGTCTAGAGTGGTACGTGAGAGGTCTCTCCTCAAATAGGAAAGGGGAAAATAGAAATTGTGGAGCAACGTGTGAATAGATGAGGTGAGATAGTTGTCCATTTGCCCTGTTTTTCTGTGTGTACTAAGTAATGTAAGATCTTTTAATAAGTTTATTGTATACTCTGTGAAAATTATATTACCAGAGAGCATTTTTGAAGACTATACTGCAAGCTGCTCATCATGTTCTTGTCATGAGCACTTGAGTGGTTTTCCTTTGAGCATATTTTACAGAACTTGATCAGTCTAAGAGTATGTGAAGACTAAATATAAAGGAAACAGGCTGTGTTCGGAGTCGAAAGCTGTAACTGATGTTTGGTGAAAGGATGTCATTGTTCTTCACTGGCCATCTGTTTATAGAGACTGTTGGGCATAGATCACAGGATTACAGCAACTCTCAGCCTGAACTGGAACAGCCAGACTTGCATTGTTATGGATGGTGCAGTGTAGATAGACAGGCTACATATATGTGTGAAAGATCTCACTCTCAAAGGACAGTTCCTGGTTTGTGCATGGCACTGAGCTTCCTCTGCTGCTGCTGGAGGATACTGGTACCCTCAGATGCCCTCTAGGACTGTAGCAGCAGGGATAGCCCTAGCTCTACACGTGCTTTTTTCCAAAGCTGAAGATTCCACAAACATCTCCCCAGTACTCAGTTTTCTCTGTCAGTTAGTAGAATAGCTTGTGGGAGGGTGTGACTTTTTTTTGTTGATTTGTTTTGAATTCCTCTTGCTTCTAAGGGATGATATGTGGCTAATTAAATATGCTGGGCTATGTCAGCAGGTGCATATACGTACGCTTGCTAAATTTTGTTGTGTGCTTTGTCTGACTTGTCACAAATCCAGCCGTCTAACTCATTTAGACACTTTAATGGCTCCAGCTAACTTTTTTTTCCCATCCATGTATTATAACTATGCTGCCCATAAAAGCCATCATTTTTGCTGCCTGATAAGTATGGTTTTTTTTCTAATACTACAAAATTTGAAGATACTGCATCATGCTTGCCTAGCAGCAATGCTAGCCAGATGGAATGGATATCTGACTGGGAGGTATAGACCAATAGTCACCTTTTGATATCAATTCTAGAACAGAGAAATCTCAAAGTTATATTATCAGATGAACAGGATTTGAATTAATGCAACTTGTCTTGAGAGTGCAGGAGTGGCATGAGCTGGTTGCTACTATGCTGCTTTTACCACATCACCATCAAACCACGCTTCTAGTGATATGCCTAGCTGCTGTTTTCCTCCAGGTGTCCTGCAGAACTGATGCACAGTTGTATGGCTGTAAGTTTGATGCCTTCCTCAGAAGGAGGAGCAGAGTTATTTGTGTGGCGTGGAAAAGGCGTAGGCAAAAAGAAGGCAAATTACTTAGATGCTATCTGTTTCAATGCTGAACTGCTGACAGATGCCAGCCTGTTGATCTCCAGAAGTGGAGAGTTATGATTAAATTACACACAGGTCTGTGCTGTTAAGGCTTACAGATAAATCTAGAATTCTTTGTTAGGAAGGTATTTCCTTAACTGTAAAAGATTATTTGTTAGAAGTAGCGCAGATTCTTGTTGTGTTTTGTTTTCTGTGTTTCTATGTGGTGTTTGAAGTGTTGCCTTGCTTGAGTACTTCACTGTGGAGACAGTTTAATGATTAAATTGTATTTCAGTTCTGTGAAAATGTGGGAGGCTGGGAAAAGGAAAAGTCATTTAGTCCTGTTAAAAGTCTGTTTTCAAGAAATATGTATGTTCTTGTACAAAAGCTTGCCTCATCTAGTGTGAGACTAAGACTTTCCTCTTCCTTTATTACCAATAAAGCAAGGGGAATGTTGAGGCAGGCTTCATAAATAAAAATGGATTATGTGATACACTAGATGCAAGTCCTTTCGAGTATCCTTTGGTCAGCATCTTCTAATAATGTGGAGAATATAGTTTATAGTTCTGATTTTGGGGTTTAAATAGAACTTCTGTCATTATATAGTTTAATAAAGCTAAATGAGAGTCTGTAAAACGATAGGGTTTGGAATGAATGCTCTACATAGAAATGTATGTATATAGCCCCTTAAAACCCAAACTGGATATATATCTTTAAAACCAAAACAAGCTGGTTTTGAAGTCTTGTACTCCTCCCCACTGCCCTTTGGCTTACTCATTATGTAGGAAGAATGTGATGAACAGGCTGTGCTTACGTCTACCTGATTTGTAAAGGTCTTTGTTTAAGTGTAAGGACTTAATGCTTGTGATTTTGTCTGTTTGAAAGAATGTTGAAACTTACAGTCAATGAGATAATATTTACAGGTTTAAAAGTAGATAAAAGTTTTTGAAGTGTTTTATATTTTAGGAGGAAATTTCCCAATATGGCATGTGAAACTAACAGCTTGTTAATTTAAATTTCTGTAAGGAACTCAGTGTGTGCTGTGTGTGGTGTCTTGTGGGAGGATTTTTTTGTAGCTGTAGTAAACAAAAAAAGATCTGAAACAGACTGAAATGGGGAGGAGCATGGAAATGATAATAAAACAGTATTTTACAAAAGCTTTGATCTGTTTTCCAAAGGGATTGTTTGAATATGTCATTTAAGCAGAAACAGGAAAAATCTATAAAGTACAGGAGAAGAGGTGAACAGAGGCAGATGTAAGGGGCAGATTATTTGATAAAGTAGCACATAGGAAAGGCACAGAGAGAATCTTGGTCTGAAAGATCAATGATGGATCTAAGGGTTAAAACATACCAACCCTTGTTCTGTGAAGTGGGAAGTCAGATAGGAACAATGCAGTTGGTGTAGTTAAACACAAGGCTTTGAGTATGTCTTGTGCAGTATGCTGGGGCAGAATACGATATGGGCTTAAGAGAAAACATTTAAGTGAATTTAGCTGTTGATACTTGATTTTCAGAACTATTATCACTCTGGGTATCAATAAATTTCCCTTGTTATTGACAGTTTTCATTCTCTGCACACTAGGAATTGTGCTATGGAAGGGTTGAGCTATGAATCTCTTCCTTACCCAATGGTGGCAATTTTGTTGGAGGAACCAGTCTAGTGAGTGTTTCTTAATCTGCCCTGTATACACCAGCAGGAAGGACTTCTATGAAAATAGGCCACACCGTCCTTCTTTAAAATAAACCAGCCTGTAGCACAGACAGACACTTGGCATGGAGGCAGTGATGTTTAATTGCAAAATCCTTTAAAGAGCAAAATTGATATCCTGGAGACTTGACTGCCCTTTCTCAATAGGTTCATATGGTATAATTTTTTTTCCCCTTTTTCCCTGGTGGGTGGGAAGTGGTCAGGGACTGGGCTGTGGTGACTCTCTGAGGGACTGGGTGCTGCACTGCTAGATCTGCTGTGCAGTTGGATGGGCGCTTTCTTGAAGATGTATGTGCATAGATGTGCTTGCACTGTTTCTTTGCTTAACAGGGTTGTCCTACTTGCATGTACATTGTGTAGTGTTTCTTTTTTCTAAGCCACTCCCAGAATAGATGTGAAAACATCTACGACAAAGTATGCATTTTCTTTCTGAGTCTTCAGTCTTAAAAGAATTTGAAATAAATCACAGGTAATGTGAGGAAAGAACAAGTTGTCTTTCTAGGCAAGTTGAAGGTGGTTGGCTCTATGCATCATTACGGAACAAGTATAGTGACGGAGCACAAAATAAAAGCTGAAATCAGTGAAAATGATAAACATTTTAGTGTGCTGTTTTTCTTCGATTGGTATTTTGTAATGGCAAGGTTTTCAGAAGTAAGATCTTTTCAGTTGGTGGCTTCAAAGCCTTGCAAGTTTTAACTAATATTTCCTTTTCATTGATACTGTGGACTCCTACTTAACCAATAATACATTTACCCTAACAGTCTCCGTATTGTCCTGGCACTGTTACTCCTTCTAGCATCCTGGTGCACATAGGTAGTGTTTGACTGGTAGGTTATTCTGTGTTTTCTGTAGTCTAATTCTAGAATAATTCCCTCCTGAAAGGACTCAGCTGTCGGAACTAGAAAGCACTGTGATTTCCCACAAATAAGTCATAGACTTTTCTTAAGCTGAGGGTCTACCAGCCTGTTCCTTAGAGACTGACACATTTGATTTGCCTCCTGTGGGCATATAACTATTACTAGTATCACTGTTTGCCACTTTACAATTTAATTAACACGAAGTCCCCAAGTTTTTTTTAAAGTAGCCTAAGGCTTCAGCTAAGAAGAAACACTTAAAATATGCTCTGCTAATGCCACCTGCTGATGCTGAGAGTACATCTCTGCCTGCAGTTTTGTTGTATGCAGAGTTTTTATATGTAATCCTGTGTCCATTTAGTGAATAACTTTTCATGTGCTTTGTCCTAGTGTTATTTTTAGATGCATAGTAATGAATTAGTTTCAGCTCTTATTCCAGTGTGCAGTAATTTCATTTTAGCTGTAGTCCAATTCTTAAAATGTAATTCTAGTTGTTAAAAAAAACCCAAAACCAAAACCACAGCAAAAGCCAACTTAGTGCTTGTTCTCAATGTTTTGTACTAGTTTCAATGCATTGCTGAACAGCAGATTTACAGATTTTACAAAACTGTAAGGAATTGTTTATCTTATTGTCTCAAAAACTCTGTGTGTCTGTAAGCATGACAACTTGTGTGTGAGCTCTTTGACTTGTATGTGACACAGTGCAGTTAAACTCAGTTTTGCTTTTGTGACCCAGCATTTCACTTTCTTTCTCTGTTGCACAGGACTCTTGTACAACATGTCTTTTGTGATTGGGATCACAGGGGTAATAAATTGTAATTTTTTTTACTGGGAGTAGTCTTACTTTTGTTGATTGAGGGCAGGCGTGTCTGTCAGTAGCACTCTAAGGCGTGATGCACAGGCCCACTCCCCCCCCCCCCCCCCCCCCCCTTGTTTTCTAGGATGTATTTAGCAGTGGATCATTTTTATTTTAAACCTTCTGTTTAAGTTTCTTGGCTTGCACAGATCAATGTGGTGTAAACAACAAAAATAGTAAAGTCTTAGTATTACGTTGTATCTACCTGTAGATAAACAGTAACTGGGTGGGTCTGAACCAGACTATAGAATGAGGGGAATACCTTGAAAACTGCAAGTTACTGAAAGTCAGGTTTTCACATTAGCCTCTGCTAAAAATATGGTTTGCAGGCTGGGAAGGAAGAACAGTGATAGACTAGAACATGTCAGACATGAGCATAAAATGCTGGAAGAGAACTAATACTATTTTAGGAAAAAAAAAAAAAGCTGAGCTATTAGCACCATTAATTTACTCCTACGGTAGCATCTCCTCATGCTTGACAGACCTGCCTTCTTAAAGGGTGAGGATTCTGTTTGGCTGTCACATCTGCCTGTCTCGGCCAGGATCATGTCCTTCAGCTTTATGGTTAAGGACATAGTAGCTGAAATGAGATCTGCTGCTTGGTTTTGGTGGGGTTTTTAAATATTTAATTACTAGCTACGACTAATCTCTTGATTGGTCATTGTTAAATGTGTACTTTGCTGTTCCTCTCATAGGACCCCCATCTTTAGCTCATCTGATTCAAATAGCTGTTGTCAAAATGCTTCAGAAGTTTTGTGTTTATACCTTATTCAAATCCATTTTATTTATTTTTCCCTGTGTGTTTTCACTCTTAGTTGCAAATGTCCGAAAGTAACCATACTTCCCTTTATTCATAAGGGAAGAACAGATCTCCCTCTCTTCATCTGGTGGATGTTGGGGCAGTTATCTCTTGTCTGCCTGCAGGCACAGTGGTTCCTCCTTGCATGGCAGCGCATTTGTTGTTTTAGCATCCTAGCTGCTGTTTCCCACAACTGTGACAAAATTCTGTTCTTGTAAAATGTAATTGTTTTCTGTTGTCCTTCCTTGTTCTTGCCCTAACAGTTTTTCACTAATTTAAATTAAGAGGAAAATATTTGGACTCCTGACTTTTTTCTTATGCTTTATCTCAGAAATACTCATCTTGTGATTTAAAATATAAAACTGAGTCAGGGCCTCCGGTGACTGGCACACGGCAAACCACTTTATCAAATGCAACAGTCTTTCACTGTGTTAGTCTTCCTGTGTGGGAAGATGAGTATATTTAACAGGGATGTTGAACTTGCTTTAGAGTATTCTTTGATTACTTATTATGAAAATTAAAAATATGATGACAAAAAATGCAATACAAGCTTGGTTTTTTTATTCTTATACGAAATTGCAATTTATGTTTGTTTTTTTGAGTAAAATATGTTTTTTTAAAAACTGAAGGTATCAAGTTGAAAAATTCACTTTTATTTCAGTAGATATTTGCTTATCTATAAGTTAAATTTTAAAGCCTTCTCTTAATCCCTGAAAGAGGAGTGAATGAGAGAAGGAAGAGAAGACTGGCTGGTTTGATTTCCCTTAAGCACCTTGAAGCTGTTTCTGTTGTGTTTGCAGATCCTGGATTTGAGAAGGTGATTCTGCTGCATTTTAATTTTTTGATGCCATAGGTAAACTTAGAATGGCTTTTGCTTGCCAGTTCCTGGCTATCGTGCTCTTTTCTGCTTGACCACTTCTCTGCTCTCTGAATGTCTGCTGCTGGTCCGTACTTACAGAATGCAGAAATTTACTGTGAAGATAAGCTATCACATTGAAAATTTAGAACTGTTGGGGGAAGGAAATATGTCACTAATTTGTAATCTTATATTGTAGTTCAGTAGATTATGGGCTCTGTGGTACAGTAAGCTGACATTCCTATTAATCTCAAATGGATGCTATGAAGGTAAGAGTCAGTAGATTTTAATCAATCTCTTCATTTCTCAAATTGGGGTAGCTGAAGATCCATAACCACAGAGAAAAGAGACGGGCAAGCATAGCTGAAAGTGGAGTTTCTGCCCTTGCTGATGAGAAAGTATCTGAGAAATCTACTGGAGCCGCTCAGCACATCACATGCTGAGGAGAGCCAATACACTGAACCTTCTCGGCTGTAGTGGGGAGCATGGAACAGGAAACGAAAAACCACTGAAAAGGGGAAAGGTGGTTGCTGTAGCGGTATTTTTCTATTTTAGTTTTGCTTTTGGAGGATATACATATGCATAGAACTAACAGCATAAGTTTTTCAGTTTAAAGATCCCTGGTTACAGCTGCTTGAACCCCATTTTGCTTTGGACTAGAACATGTGCTTAACTTCTTTATCTGCCTCTTCTCCCCTCTTCCGTCCCACAGCAAGCCTCTCTGGAAGTGGACTGTGCCTTAATGCAGTGAAATGCTGCAACAGCAGTTGAACATACTTGTTAAAGGAAAGGTGAGGAGAGAAACTCTCACTTAAACAATGTGTGAGAGTCTTTATAGGTGTGGAGACTTGCTGCACCCACGCGGGTGCCATGCAAAGATCACGCCACTTTAAAACAGCATCATAGAGCAAAGTCAGTGATAAATGACGAACTTTGTTAATACTAAAGAATAGAATTAAGAAATGCTACAAAAGGTCTAAACATAGCTGGTTTTTGCTTTTCAGTCTAATAGTGGCTTGATTGATGTTGTATCAGAGCACTTGGGTGCAGTGTCATTCTGACAAGTAAAATGAAGGGGTTTCGTAATCTCCCAACTCAAAGATGCAGCACAGAGGAAACTGCATCTGATTTGCGTGTACTCCCTAGTGAGTGATACTTTATTTATGAATGTACTATTAGAAGTCCAAGATAGAGTAAAAATGTGCATACCTAACTGACAACGTTCAGATGCATGCAAAAATTAATCCAATTCCTTCTAATCCAGAAATCAAGGTCCAGCTTGCTGGCGGGTTTGTATGCATTTTTGGAAGTTGCATGCACACTAGCAAAAGGCCCACCCAGCCTTACTTAGCCTGTGAACTTTGAACTTAGTAAGAAGAGCAGACTTTTCCACTGTCAAGTTTTCATTAAATTTTAAAATACATATGTAGGTTTGTGGTGTCAGCAAAGAAAATAATTTCTCCTGGCAGGGTTCAGATTCAGGTCTTTAGTATCTGCGTTGGTGGATTGCTACTCCAACCATCACTGTAGTGTGATTTTTTTTTTTTTTTTTTTTTTTTTTAAATATCACAATGCCTATTAGCTGAGGGCTCTTCTCCAATGGAGGCATATTTACGGTGCGTGCATGATCTTTACAGTTTATGATGATCATTGTCACAGCACTTTCAATAAAGGGTTTTCCTGCCCGCGACAAACAACTCACAAGCTTGCTGCACATCTCTTCCTAACCTCTTGCTGAGCTTTGACAGTCTGGCACAACTGCAGATTCTGCAGCTGTTTTTCTTTAATGAACTGGAAATGGCATTATACGGGTGCAGGCTTAGTGTTAACCTGTGATTGATGTGTTATTTCACTAGGTAACTTACTATATGCGTGTATTAGTGCAGAACAGATATGTTTCACTGCACACAATAGGTTCATTCTTCACTAGGTAAATATAATGTGAGTAATTGCAGTTCATTATGTAAATACCGCTGTATGAGAGTGTTACAGAGTAGTAATGGATTTTGCAGAATATTTTTTCTCCTATATAGAATGCTGTTTTTTAAAGCAATGTAACAGTGTCTGTCAGGAGGAGGGCTTCTAAGCCTGCAACCTAGAACATTTTATTAAAACTTGGCCTGACTTGATCTGAATTGGAGAGAACAATCCTGATTATTCAAATATCTAACCACCTACTTCTAGGGGGGAAAAGGGAAGAGAAAACAACAAATATTTTAATATAATAAAAGAAGTGCATTCCAGTTTGAAAAATATGAGCAGGTCTTCTACTGGTGAAGGATCATTAAGAATTAAATACTAGAGAACTAAAAAGATATCCCTGTTAACTTGAGTTTTTTTTTTTTTGTCTGACAATATGGTTTTAAATACCATCTACTCATATTTAGCTGCAGATTTCTGCCTAAGTTTTGCATGCTGGCATGCAGAAAAACCCCAGCCAAGTGAAAAAACACCTAGCAACACTTACTCCTCAGCTTGCAGCGTTTTCATTAAGGTTTTCTATTTGGATAATGTTGTAGCATGCCCCTTGTTTCTGGGCACTAAAAGTAAATGTGTGAAAATTTACTTTTTCATTATAGTTGGATTATTCTGTTTTGCAAATAGAGGCTAGTGTCTCTGTGCCTTACGTTGTCTGATAACATCAAGATGCCCAATGAAGTAATCTTAGTCAGCTCTGTGAAAAGGAAGGTTGCGAAGACAGATCTTTCTGTTGTGTTATGGTGAATTCCAGCCAATACTGTAACGTATCTGGAGAACCTGAAAAGGCTTCCAATTTAACAATGTCTCTAAACTATTGACATATACAGAACGGAAGCCTTTGTGGTTTTTTTGCTGTAGCTGAGTTCCTTGCATATTGAACAAAAAACCTGTAATTAGGAAAATAGTTCCACTGACTTAGAAAAACAGCTCAAGTCTGTAAATGAACGAAAGGAAAAGCCAGATAACACAGCTGCTTTATGTAATGGCTACCCTGTCTTCAAACAACTCGGCTGTGAAATGATGCAAGCCGTGAGATTATTACTTTTCCCCATTGGCAATTTGTATTCTTGAAGAGTGTGTGCACTACTGGATTTCAGTCTCAGGACGGAGGTGGCGGTGTGCTGGGTGGTGCATATCGTGTCAATTGTGGTAAATAAGGTCAATTAGGACATTCTTGTGAGATACATCCCTAGTCACTTCATCTACAGTTCTTAAAAATGTAAACTGCCAGTTCTCTTGGTAATACAGTTAAGGCAAGATGCCCAGAAAGATGACATGCGTTGTGTTTGCTACTGCAGTTTCCTGGTCTTACATATTTCTCGAAGCAGTAACTGCTGCTCCAAGAAGTGTCTGCTGCTGTGGAGTGCTGCCTTTCCCTGGCAGCAGAGCTGTTATCAGATGTTACCCAGGGTAGTATGAAAGAGTTGTTCAGCTTTGCTAAAGGATTGTATTGACTGTGTGCATCAGTAGGTTAAAGGCTGGGCAGATACTGACTGTGTCCGGAATAACTTTAAACATTGTCTCGGGGAGTTGTCAGAAGCTTTCTGTTTAGTTATTTTTGGACAACTTAGCTCTTCAGAGATCTGCAGCTTCTCAGCTGTGTGTTACGGCTACCTTTCTTTGTCATGTTCAACTATTTGCAATGTTCAACCATTCTATAAATTGTATGGAACGTGGATGTCTTGTGCTTCTTTAATCTCACAGAATCACAGAATAATTTGAGTTGGAAGGGACCATGGAGGTCATCTAGTCCAACCCCCCTATAGTAAGCAGGGACATCTTCCACTAGATCAGGTTGCTCAGAGCCCCAGTCTCCTCATAGGTTTTATTTTTCTGAATCTAGCAAGCAATAAACAATCAAATCATTGCTGTGATTACAAAAGTATCAGCAATGTAAATGCACTGAAACGTATATTGGTTAACACATTGAGGATACATGGGTATGAAGCATCTCCAGTAATCTTCTGATTACTACCACAAACCTGTTAACAAGAAGTGCTATTGAAGTCTTGCAGTGATAATTTTATTTTTTAACAACAAAAAAGCCCCACATATTTCTTTCTTTTGGCAACAACAAAGATCTGACTTCAAATCTTAAAGCTTGAAACAAAGTAAGGAGTTGCCTAGAACAGCTGCTTGGGAGAATTTTAAACAGTCCAAGTGGAACCTCCACCTGAGGTGTCATCTCTGGTGAGAAATAAAACCAAAATGAATTAGCAGTGCACTGATGAGTGGGTCAGTGGTCTTGATCAGTGACGGGTGATAGTAGGTACTCTTATGAGCTTGCAGCTTTAGCACTTGATTACTAGGCAAGTGTCACATGAGTATAGTGCATCTTATAAGGAAAGCTCTTCATGAATTTCTGGCAGCTTTGTGTTCTGGAGGCTGAGCAGGTTCTGCAGTTTGGATTTATGGTAATTTTACATAGAATTGAGCATAGACTGTGATTCAGATGGCTTTCTTTTCTCCAGCAGTAAGACTATGGCAGCAGTCTGAGTCAGAAGGGTACGTAGGATGAAATAGCCTTTACTCCATTTATAAAGAAGAGTGGGAGTATTGAATTTAGGGATCAAAGAAGTCAGAACACTCTTTAGGGAATTTTATGTGCTTTTGAGAGAAAATGGGCAGTACCGTTCTGTTGCTTGGAAAAGTGGGACTTGCAATAGACAAAGGTGAGAACTGGAAGTGGAGACATGTGGCAATGGTTTGCAGGAAGAAAAACATGGTGGAGGGATAAATGTATTGGAGGAAAAATATGGAGCCTTAGTTTTCAAGGACCAAATTGTGTATCAGATTGTGTAATGCTCAGGAGGAGCTCTTGGGGTCTGATATCTTAAGCTTTTTTTTTTTTTTATACCTATTTGAGAGGTCCTTGATAAATGACATATAGTATTTAACAAAACGTCACCTTTGGGTTAAGGGGTGATGTCACTGGCCTTTGATCAAATATCGTGTTGAATGCATTTTCTTAATTTTGTGTATTAATCCCCATTTTATTAAAAAATTGAAGATGAAGCAAAAGTGTTTTAATTACACAAAAAAAATACCTAAACAAAAAAAAGTAACCCAAAATGTGGGGGTGGAATAACACCCAATAATAAGTTTAGCTTGTAATTCTGCTACTTTTTCTATATCTTCTAGTCTGTCTAATATTGGTTGCTTATAAGCAGATTCATAGTGTGAACTGGCATTTGTGGGTGGTGCTTTGTTGTTTTTATTTACAGTCATAGGAAGGATGGCTATATTATAGCCTGAACTTGTCTTATTGTTTAAAATGGAGTGATACATTAAAAAGTAATGAGCATAGCAGTCTGAGTGTGTCTCTTGCAATGTTAGTGACACTGTGATGGATTAACAGCCTCTAAAATAATAATGCGTGCTCTGGCAATATTTTATCTAACACTTATTAGTATATTTATGGGTATCAATTTGCTTTTACTTTACATCTTTTAAGCATAATCATGCTTTAATGTATTTTAAAAAACCACCACAACCTAATAAATCTGCCCTTCTTCAGCAGGTGAAGCCTGAGATTTCCATGGTATGTAATGTTAAGCTATGTTAAAACAGAAGTAGAATTGGACTGCTATACGCAAGCCAGAATTTGAAACTACAGAGTAAGAGACTGTCTTGTGTTGTTTTTTTTTTTTCTGTGATAGAATATTATTCTATGTCATGCCAGAATTATTAATTATGCCCAAGTCTGCTTTTTCTACTGACTTTAGGGTATTATAAGAGTACCCTAATAATAGATTGTTTCGTCTGCTTACTGGTAGCGAGGTTTCAACTATGTTCACTAGAACAAGTAGCCACTTGCATTGGTGGAAAAAAATGCAGTCTTAAATTTGGTTCTTACTCAAAGTGATAGTAATTGCTGAAGAAGTGAAACTTGCACAAAGCAGCAAGTCTTAAATAGGTTTTATCGAGTTGCTATTGTGACCTTAAGACAATTAATGAATTGCCGGCACTCTTTTTGAAGTTAAACAGGTAAATTTTAGACTCTGAAAAGTTAAGAAATGTATTTAGTGCTTCCTAGTATTATTTTAGTCTTATTGAAGCCCGTTTGCCTTTTGATAATCTTTGGTGGTCTTCCTCTGCAATTGTGATCAGATATTTAAGACAGTCTAGTATCCTCACTCTTCAGGACTTTCCTCTTACGTTGATGAACATTTATTTTTTTAATGTAAGAATAGTCACTGTAATTCATTACCATAATGTGCTTATTTTTTAATATATGCTGTTTCCAATAGCTTTTTGAGATAACTTTGATTTTCAGGATCAATGTTCATGATAGATAAACAAGACTCACCAAAGTGACAGAGCAGAAACAGATCACAGGTTAGCAACTTCTGCCACAGAATTATACAAAATTCATTTTCTGTAACATCTCATAAGCAGCACTGTGTTGATTAAACTACCGGTTTCTTGATCTGATATTCAAGACTTCATAAAAGTCACATTTCCACCTCAAAATTCATACTTGTGATGCAGGAATTAATTGGAGGATGACAGAATTATAGGGCTCTGAAGTACCTACTGGCTTTACATAATCACTTGACAGAGCACTGTTTCTTGAATCAAAAGCTATGTTATATTTTCAACTTTGCAATAAGGGCAATATTTTGAATATAATTGTTAGTCTAAAATTTGCAGGTTGCTTTCAGCTGGGTGGTTGGAAACTTAACCTCACTGATGGCAATGGGTCAACAGATGACACATGGAGCTCTCTTTTGTAAGAGTCTGTTCAATACCACTTTCCCTGTTTCTCCCCCTTGAATACATCATTTTTGGGCTCACTGTGTAGATGTTGCTAATGCTGCCAAGATCTGAAGTAAAAGCAATGCTTTTCCTAACCTTTGAAGTCTGTATTTTGGGCTTTGACAAGGGTCCCCTAAAGCAGCCCTGAGGAATTTGCAAGATTTGGGTGAACACTGGCAGACCATTCTAGATATGACTGGGGGGGTTCATTCTAGTGTATAGGCAGGAGTGGATTAGCACTTGCATGTGTTGTCACCTTTAGTCTTCATTTGTCTCATCAGAGAAAGAATGCTAGGTTGGTTTTTTTCCATAGTATTCTGTCAATTATGTTAAAGCTCTCTATTACAGTTGCTCATTTTTGGGTACTTTCTTTGTTTTTCAAGTATTTTGAATGCATTGAGAGCATTAGCATTTACAACCTAGCACTAGCCTTGGGAGTAAAAAGGTAATTTATTTGCTTAGAGAAGAGTTCATTTCCTAGCATGACACTTGAAAGAAACCAAATGTGGACTTTCTCTTAATAGTTGAAAATTCAAAATAAATGAAGCTTATGTAAAATGGTGCTAACAGACTAGAGCTAGAGTGGACTGCTGAAATTGGATTTGGTTAGCTATAAACATCATTAGCTTAAAGCATTCTAGCTTACCAGGCAGTGTGAGCTCTCATAGGCTGGGATGTGACAATGCTTTGCTCTTTTACATTTTAACTCCTTGTGGAGACGCTAAAGCCAGCTGAACATAGGCTTTGTAGAAGCTAAATTAACCATGCGTTCCTTGGGGGTTTATGGCAAACTGTGAGGTTTATTTGGTGTTGAAGTGTGCTAAAGATAACATGACAGTAACCGAAAATGCTGTAGTCGCAACATATTAATTGTGAGTGTATATTAGTATTTTTTTTAAATCTTGAGAGACTATATTTATTTTCATGTAACAGATTTTGAGTATATGCAAACATAGGTTGCTTATACCCTTAATATTCTCATGAACTGAAATATTAGTGTTTGATTTGACTTGAACATTATATACAAACAAGATGATAGTATTAAAACGTTGCATACAAAATACTGACATAGTTTAGAATTTTTACAGTATTTTTATTCCTACAAGTCACTCATGCCCATTATGTGAAATTGTGTTCGTTTAATCCAGTGTGTAATGTTACTTGACCTCGATCTTAGTTGTAAGTGGGTTGGAATTGGTCAATAACGAGGCATTTCTGTACCAATGAAACACTTAGATTTATACACATGGGACCTTCATAAAATTTGAAGAATACATTGTAGGTATTTTAAGTCTCTAAGGAATAGGTCTAATGTGCAGTCCCTTGCTCTTTCTCAGATGTACAGCTCACTTGCAACATGTAAGCCTGTGTTCTCACAGCATGCAAATGCTACTTGATGAATCCTTTCACCATTGAGTTGTTTCCAAATAATAAATCCTGAACATTCAGATTTTGCCTTTCATCTGACAATCTTAATGTGCTTTGTGAAGCTGAGGTGGATTTGTTATCCCTCTACTTCTCCTGTTTTCATTTTCCACGTGTAAGTGTATGTGAAACATTATCCTTGTAGAGAAGTAAGGGACAAGTCCCATACAGTCATTAAAGGCTGGAAGGATTTCAGTACAGGACACTATATTAAATTGTTTATTGCAGGAGGCGGCTACATCCATTAACTTCCTTTTTTTCCCCTCCCACTGCCTTTATTTAAGGGATCAATTTTAAGAGAAGTATTTCATAGAAGGGAAAAGGAGATGAAGGGACATGTTAATCTCTTGAATCAAACAAAAAAAAATGCACTGTGGAGAACGCATCTGAGCATCATGGCCTCAGTATTCAGAACTGCTGAGGAATATACTACAAAGCAGGTAGTAACTGCGTCATGCTGTGGAGTTAGGACTTGTCTATTTTTGCAGTGTCTGAATCTTCTGGTATATGTAGAATATAGGAAATACGTCAGTTTATCTTTTTTTGTTTGGTAGTGGGTTTGTTTTTTTCTAATTCCTGTGGAGGTGGCTTGCATCTTCAGCAAAGCTTTTAGCACTTTAGCATTCTGCGTTTATTCCTCTCTGTTTAGAGCTCATTGTAGATAAGCATCTGAAAAAGGAAATACAATAAACATTTGTGTTAATGATATCATTTCCTCCTACTCTTCTCCCCTGCACCATATGCTCTCCTCTCTATACCTCTCAATTTTTTTTTTTATTAGTGTTTGGTACATGTCTAATCAGAAGACCTCAAAATATGCTCTGACAATGCAAATGTGACCCTGTTCCTGCTCCATTTTATGACTGTAAATATATCTGTACGTAGACAGAGGAAAGTCAATGGGACTAATTTGTCAGAGAAAATTACTATATGTGTTTATGTACAGGACTTTCCCTTAGTCTGTGTTATCTACTTCAGCCTTTTTGTCACATCTCATGTTACCCTTTGCCCTTGACCCGTTTTGTTTGTTTGGTGTGGGTGGTTTTTTTTTTTTTTTTTTGTGGGAGGGGCAGGGGGAGGAGTGTCTTTTGTTTTTCCCCCAGTTCCTTGGTTATTTTCCTGAATGTGATCCCCTGCAAAAGCTTTGGGTGTTCATCAGCTTTCTCTGACCATGCCTGTGACTTTCAATTACCACACTTACTTGATGATTCACATGTCCAAATTTTATTTCTGCTGTCATGGGGAAAACAGCTTCTTTCATTTTCTGTGAGATACTGAAATGCGCCATTGTACTTGATCATCAAAGACACAGCAGGAGATTAGATGCCATTCTTATCTCTTAAAAATGGGGGCTGGGGGCAGGGCAATCCAACTTAATACAGTTGTATGGAGAGCTCTGCTTCTGAGACCACTGGCATGTAAGTAACTTACGCGCACTTATTGCTAAGGTGCACGTTGGTTTTAGAATGTAAATTTGCTGAGCACATAAATGTTTTCCTTCTCTGATCAGTTATCTGTACATAAATTTTTCTAGTGGGCCTGGCACTTAAATGTTCTTCCAGGTTCGGCAGTTATCTAGAACAACATAAGGATGTGACAGAAATGTCACTTCCAAAATATAAACTCATTACTATGCTGCTTTGAAACTTAGCTTTCTTCTGACTTTACTTCAGGACGTGGCCAGGCTGTACCAAATAATGAAGCACACCGCTATATCCCCAGTACAAAGGACTCAAACCTTTCAGCAGAATTTACTACTTCTTTTTCCTGTTTATTTTCCTAGGTCTTTATGCGAACACACTCAGGGAAAGTTTCTGCGCTCTCTTCAGGGGACAACGTGGGGAAAATGGTAATATTAATTTTAAACCTGGTGTCTTGACTGCAGTGATCTGCATACCAGGAATAGTCAGTAGTAGTCAGGCCAGGATACAATAGCAGTCCTCTTCTGGACAGAAAGTGTTGTCACTTCTCGTGGTTTGTGTGTATGGTTTGTATGTGTTAAACCCCTGTTACAGTATAGGTTTGCTTTCCATTCATTGAGAGGAGCTAAATAACTGCATGAATATAACCAGTGTGCGTTAATGAAAGATGCTGGAAGCACTCTACAGTATAACGTGTACAAATGTTAACACAAAAGGAGGCAGCCATCCTTGTGCTGTCAAGTATACATTTCTTTTTCAAATGAATTTTTTTCAGAGACTAGTAGAAATACGATTTCTATATTAAACACACGAGTGTCCAGTTATATGTGCCAAATATATAAATTGTAGATATAAGGTATTAATTGTTTTATAAATCTAAGTCAAGCTTTAACAAGTGACTTTATCATCTTTTCTTGCCAATAATTAGTGACGCTTTTAATACATGTTA
>NW_010119180.1:0-1460 GCF_000699245.1 Pterocles gutturalis | reverse complement strand
AGGTATGTTGTATGTGCTTTCAGAAAGTTTCTAGGGCTTCCAGGAATTCTCTGAAGAATGAAGCTAGCTGTCACTTGTCTCCAGTGCGCTGTGTTGACTTGAAGCAGGGAAGGATCTGTGTTAATGTAAAAATGAAGTTTAAGTGCCACAAATTACCAGTGTGGATTTCCTTCCTGACATAGCTTAGCACGTAAAAAAGCTAAACAGCACAAGCAGTGAGGCAGTCCACCATTCCCATTTCATTCCTAATTTTGAAAAGATACTATTGCTTATATAATATTTTTAAAGGGGCACATAATTCATTTTATAGGGTGAGTCAGCCCTGTGCGTTTTTACATCTCTGCCTGTAGGTAGGCTGAACACCTGGTGACACGGCAGCATATTTAAAACACTGCTTAGAAAATCCCCAGTAACAGTAAAGATAATAGGACTTTGAAAGTGGTTGATTAACACACAAGATAAATGTCCCTTTTAACAAAATTTTCATTCTTGCCTTCATATGAAGATAATAGTACAGACAGAAATATGATCTATTTAATGTTCCTGGTGGGGATGGCCAGTGGGTGGTGGAAGTTGCAGTGTACCATGCTATTCTGTTCTATACAGTTTCCCTAAGGTAGGCTTTCTATCTTTAGACTTCTAATTTTTTTCTGAGAAAGCAGAAAGCTTTTATCAGCCAGGGGTTCAATAGAGGTTTTGATAGTTAAAGCAAAAACTGTTCAGTGTTCTTAGAAATGTTCATGTGGGAAAAAAAAATACAAGTACTGCATATCTAGCTTCAAGACAGAAAATCTTAAACAAGACAAGAACAGTATACAAAGGCAGAGTGAATATTTTGGGGTGTTAATTCTAACTCCAGAGGGAAGAAACTAGAATTCTGGAGCAGACACTGGAGCTGTATTATATGATGCAAGGATGACTCAGCCCATGCTCGGATCCTCTCCAGGTCTTGCCATGCTTATTTACATTAAAGTTCAGTTGCTATTTTAGTGGAGAAGAAGGTGAGAAACAAGTAGAGGGAGAGGAATTAAAGCAGAAGGAGGGAGGGTAGATTTTAAAATGCAACAACAGAAATACCTGGACCAGTCCCTCCTGCTCCCCATGCTGCTTTCCCCGTGGAGGAGCTTGTAATCCTATGTTTTTTACATCAAGGGGATTCTTCTATGAGTGCAAATTAATAATTTATTCATAGGCTCGAGTCAGTTATCCCGCATTGATCTACTTGTGCTGCATTTCTGTTCATTCATAAGCCTTTGCCAGTCCCCATCTCCCGGGTACTGTCTCGCTGCAGCGCTCGGGCGTGGGAGGAAGCACCAAACGCGCCTTTATGCACAAGGACGCGCTGGAGATGACTCAATTAGACGGGCGAGCCTGACCTACACCCGGGGCTCTCTCCGGGATCCCGCAGCTCCCCGGCGATGGTGCCTCGGCGGGGACCGACCGCTCCGCTGCTCCCGCTG
>NW_010119179.1:0-16784 GCF_000699245.1 Pterocles gutturalis | reverse complement strand
GGGATGCCCCCCGGAGCCGAGGCGGCGCGTCGTGGGTGCTCCAGCCCCAGGAGCCGTGTCCGGGGGCTTTATGCTGTTCCTGGGGAAAGTCGGCCGCGGGCCTGCGTGTTCCTCCCCGGATCCGCGGCGGCTGCTCCGGGGGCTGTGTTGCACGGGCACGCCTTTGGGGGTTACAAGGGAAGGATCCCGCCTGCGAACGCTGTTCACAGTACGGCTGGTGGCCGTTGCCAAGTGGGCACGGCCGGGTTTATTCATCATGTGTCGACTTTTGACTTCCTTTGACTCTATTGTGTAATATTTGATAGCACATTCCTCCTCCAGCATGATAAAGGGTGGTAACTTACAGCTTTCGTCTGTCACTATGTGTTTTGCGTGATCTAGGTCAGAATAGATTGAGGCTTGCTCTGGGCAGCCGCTAGGTACATCTGTGAAACAGCAGGTTGCAATATCGATCTAGTTATTGAAGCTAGGTCTCTATGGATACATGGGCATGGACACGATTCTTCTTGTCATGGGCTGTGTGTGATACCAAGGCCCTTCTATTTAAAAATGCACACTTGTGACAGTGGCCATCAAGCCACGAAACAGGCAGCACACCCTCTTTGGGCTGTGGATTCTGCAGTGATCAGGTTGGACTCTTAAATTCCTTTGTCCCCCGTTATCAGTGAGGTGTCTTTGCGAGTCAGTAAGACTTGAGTCATCAAGCATTCCAGTGCAATGGGGAATTACGTTAGCAAATCTCCCCTGTACCTGGAAGGGAAACTTCTGTTTCCTAGTGGTTTTCAGTAATCCCCAGAGATCAGAATATAAAATCATTTAATACTCAGTTCTGTAGGCGTAAGTATTTGTGTGGTGGAAGGCAAGTTTGCACTGAGAAGGTGTGCGTAGGTTCAGTTAGGCTGAACAGGTACAGCTGAGATCTGTGCTGGAGCTATTACCGTAACAGTCCTGTTCTCTGTTTCAGTATAAAGAATGCTTAGATGGCATTCCACTGCCGTGCCTGTATTAGCTGTTACATACTTTCTGAAAGAGGTTCAGGAAAGTGAACTTAAATTTTGACTGCAGTGTGTAGAGATATGTTGGGTCAATAATTAAATTTCAGTGACCTTATACTAATCATGGGACCCACTGTCAATTCTTTCCCATGATCTCATTATTTGGTCTCTATTTTACCTCTTTTTGGTGTATTTAATTCTCTGTCACGTATACTTAAGGAAAAAGTATCCAGCAGGCCTCTTGAGTTGAATGATGCTTGTGTGAGAGTATAAATGAAAGCACACTTTCACTTCAGTATTGCTTCTGGTCAAAATTGTCTTTATAATAACTATATTTTGTGTTCTCAGTTTTTGGGGTATAAAGCAGGGACAGTTTGGCCTGTTTGCTTATCCACGAGAGTGTCAGTATTAAGAGCGTGCTAGTTGTGAACTTCAGTCACAGGCTATATACACATTGTTGAAAACCTGTTGTACCAGTTTGACTGTAACAATTTTTGCTTATATTGAACAGCAGGGGAACAGGTGGCCAGTTAATTTTCTGGCCTTTAACAAAGGTGGTCTTCCCACATAGTTCACTGAAAGTCCTGAGGCACGAGTGGTGTGTTTCTTAAGTTTTGAGCAATTTAGAATTGAAGTTCCAAGTTCTTTCTCAAGATCAGTGTGATGCCTTTCATTAATAGTGCACATCTGAGTATCTGTCAAATTCTTGTCGGTTGCTACAGGATAAACTGGAAGTGAAACCCATGAAATCAATAGAGATAAGCTAGACTTACCTGTATGTAATGGAGAACATGGACTGGCTGACCTGTTTGCTTAAGAAACACAGAGTAAAAAAGATAAGCCATGATGCATGTTTGAGAGGGGTGGAAGAATTGTTGGAGTGCATTGAAGCTTCTATATGCTCGCTGTTTTAAACTTAATGGTGGGCACAGTTTGAACTAGAAAATAGACTGTTTATATATAGCTGTTAATAACTAGACTTGTTGTAATAAGAGAGCCTCAGTAAGACTTGCCTCCAGCTTCTTTCCTGTCTTCACATCGCTAATCTGCTTCCTGTACTTTCTTGTAGCTTGGAGCTGCCTTCTCCCACTTAGTTCACTTTGAGCTCTAAAGTAATGCTGAGTTCAGTAAAAGGTCTTTTTACTACTTGGTGAAAAAGGTATTTTATTAATGAAGTCAGATATTGAATAATCATATTTGTCTTTGGAGAGGCAGAAGTAGTCTTATAATTACTAATAACTAATGAGTAAGGAAATGAGATGTGGGAATTTTACACAATGTGTCAAACTGTCAGCTACTGACCTGCTCAGCCCTGCCAGCATAGTGGCACTGTGGGCAGGCAGCCCGTGGGGTACCCCAAAGGAATAGGCTTTGGTGCCTCACGCCTGGGTCAGTGTTTCACGCCTTGCACTGTTGTTCTGTTCTAGATGACAGTCTGGGTTAGGTTTCCAAAAATAACTCTTCCAGGGCCGGCTTCTGTTGCGTGGGATGAAATCCACCTACACGGGAGTGTTGGTCACTGTACTTCTGGGGGGCACATGTGCTTCGTGGTTAACTCCTGGTAAGGGACCATGGGAGTGTTACTGTGTTTTGCTGCAAAGTTAAACATAGTTGGTCCATCTTCACAGCACAAATTAGTGTTTGTGCTACCAGTATCACTTTCTTCTTTTCTCTTGAAATTTAATTCCTCTCTAGAAGGAATATAGATATCTTTAAAAGATCAAAGCTGCTATCTATTTGAGTAATAAGACTACTGGTATACTTTTTTTATTTCACCTTTCATCAGTCATCTTGGCAGTTTTATTAATGTTTAATGTGTGATGAGACATGCTTTTAGGTGAAGTAACATCATAGATATGAGAATTGATGTGAAAGTATGTGGTAAGCTTTGGACGTAGGTTGCATGTCCCTCTAAGGAAGAATAATTTTTTCCCTGTAGCAAGACATCATAGCACAACGTGACAGAAGCTCCTGACTTTGTGTTCTACTTGACCTGCCCCTGTCAGTATCTGACAGACAAGAGTAAACCACTAGAAAATCCAAAATGTGTGCTGCTTAGAGGCTGCCAGGATGACTCCTCTTTTATATTGTATTAGATTACCTGCCAGGAATGGGAAACTTTGCAAAGCTTTACAAAAGATTCCTGACATAATACATTAACACCTATGAAGAAGGAATTCAGTGTAGTGACAGTATCAAATGGTGCTCCACAAGCAACGTTAACAGCTATTGTGCGGTAACTTTGATTAGTGGAGTTGGCCAGTAGAGACACAAAATAGATGCTGGGATCAGATCTCAAATGATCTCATCCTGTGTCTTCAGAATGCCATGAGTCTCTTAGGCGTGAGTACCATAAATGGTGCGAGTGGTTATATGAAGTACTATTTTTGTTCACCCTTTCCTACTGTTGCAATCAGTCGTACAGTAAACCTGTAGGAGGTGAACCCCTTATTTCAAGCTTCAGTTTCGGGTAGGAACAGCCAAGCATTCAAATTCAGGCACTGTTTGTACGTTGAGTCCTGGAGCTAGGAGTAGAGGGATGTTATTGAAATCAATAACTACATTCTGGAAACAGAATGATGATCTTATTTGGCCTCTTTGTTGGGTTTTGACATAGGTCTTTGGCTACGTTAAGGCTCCTTTAGCTAAAGAAACAGTGTGATGAGACACCTCTGTGTGGTGGAAACGGGGCCCAACGAGACTAAATTCTCAGCAAACAGAATATGGTCTGTTTAGAGTAATGGACTGTGTTTATGAAAATTTTAGTCCAACAAAGTCTAAAAATACTCAGAACACTTGAAGTATGTTGTTGCACTTAAACCAAAGAAAATTCAGAATTCTGTCAAGCGAGGCGGGGCCCTGTGCTGTGTTACAGTGCTGCATCTCAGTGCAAGAGGCTGGGTGAGAACAGGCCAGGTGTATGTTGTTTCTTTCTGTGCTTTTCTCTGGCCTCTAGAAACTACAGCTAGACAGTGCTTCAGATCTTGAAACTTATCATAGCTGTTCTTAGTCCAGAGAGCACATACTTGTTCAGTGACTGAGCTAAATATGTCCTTGAATATTCCTCCACTCTTTTATTAAGATTTTTGGGCATTTCCTAATTTTGGTAACTTTTCTTACATGGCAAAATTTGAAGGCTAGTAGATCAGGTCAACTGAAGCCTCTTCTTTATGTTGCACCTTGGCTAGGAACATACAAAAAGCACTAGTTACTTTGCCAACAAACTTGTTAGAAGAAACATGGACATTGTCATTCACACGATGTATTACCATATGTGATATGCAGATTCACAGTCTTATAAGCTTCAGCACTTTCCTGTCTGTGTGTCATTCTTTATGTGAAATGAAGCTTTCTCTCACCTTAATAGTATGCCAAAACCTGGTACTGTAGATTTAGAGTGGACAGACATTTTCAACTTCTTACCAAAACAGGTGTCTTGTCATGTGGTTGTAGAAAACTGGAACTACTTGGTTCCTTTAAACTTTGCTTTTCAGGTCATGATGGGTGTTACGATTATGTCTGATTATGGGGACTTAATTGTGAAATACCACTGACATCTTCAGTAATGTATCTGACTTGTAAGCAAACATGTAAGTCATTATTTTGTTTCAGTATGTACAACTTCAGAAGCTTTTAACTGACATGTGCTGTAGTCTCCAAGTCTCTGTATGAGAGAGCAAGATGAATATAAGTTTGTTTTCATAACACTTTAAACATCCAAGGAGATAAAATGAATTTTTTAAATACTAACTTCGTAGGTTTTTTTCCTGAACAGTGACGGAGTACAGTGAATGATTAATTCTTCCTCTTGTTGCTACAAAGTGCAAGAATGCCAGGCACCAAATATGGGAACCCCCACTGCTGGAAGATCTCTTAACTGCATGTTAAAATGCTTTGCTAAATCCCTGTCTTGAGACAGTAGTGTGTCCTAGGTAAACAAACAAGGTAAATTGGTAAATGTTTTAAGATGACTGTAAGGGGGAGATGCCTTTGTAGCAGAGTAGTCTTACTTAATGGAAAAAGTCAGTCTACCAAGTACGTTCAAAGTCAAAAATACCAGTGTAACTTGCAAGGAATGATGAATGAAGGTACAAGGGATAGTTTGCATCTCCCATTTACGCTGTTTCGGATTCTTGGAATCTAATTCATAGCTTTGAGTTGAGAGAGTTTATCCAGTTCCCGAGGGAGCAGCTTCTGCAAGGCATATTGGAGAACATAGTTGCGACTCGCATCTCTTCCTTTTTAGGCTCATTTTGTAGAGATTCTGTTACCTGAAATGGACCAGTGAGAAGATCACTGCTATTGCTTTCCTGTTGCAGGGAGGAGCGGTGCTCAGGACAAAGAACAGGAAGGGGAAGCTCTGCAGCTGATAGCAACATCTCTGCTACTGCCAAGGGTGCAAGTCTGCTGTACTGGAGTGGGGGATTTTTAATATCTCTCTGTGGCAGGTTTAAAGAGCATGCTTGGGTACTGGTTACATGTTGGTAGTATCCTTTGGGTGGGAAGTGAATAAATATCAATGTAGCATTTGAACAAGTTGGGAGGTCTTGGGAGGCCGTGCAAGTTACTATTTTGTTCAAAATGCTGCGTTGTGTTGTATTTCTGGAGTTTAAGTGTCAGTCTGCTTCGTTAGTGTTATGTGGACCCACTGGTTGGGGTATAATGCTGTGTGACACATCCTCAGGCCCTTTCTCTTTGTGCTGGATTTATATCCCAGTTGATGCAGTTTGACAAGACTGACTCTAATAATCTTTACTACAGATTTTTGAATGATCATTGTGTGTCATAAATTTGTATAGTCTTGGCAGACATAGATAAGAAAAGGACAACATTAGTTTTTAGTATTGTAGCGTACATATCCAGTAAAGAGAGAGGAGTTGCATATATTTGAGCTGTGACTGAATTTGGCTTCCAATAAGATTAACAGTCTAATAACTTAAAAATGTAGAATGAAGAGTTATGTGAACGACTGGCACTGATTATTTTGGAGGTGAAGGGGGGGAAGAATAGAAAAAGAGGAGAAGAGAAGCGAATATTGTGGTTGGTTTTTTATATATAGTATCTCTGGTTTTAAAAGAAAATGTGAAATTTGTGGACGTCCAAAGACACGATGCTGTTTTTACTGTGGTGCTGGTGTTCTTTCTATGCACTATTTGTACTGTGCCCTTTGGAACTCTAGTCATAGATGGCAGAACAATGAATTGATAATTGCACCAATTATGTATCTTTAAATGTTGGTTTTTCACTTGTATCTTGTAGATGACATGATAGGAAGCCAGCAACACCCAGTAATTTCTTGATGGATCACTTCCTTTTAAGTATTCTTTACATTATATTCATTAGCTGAAATAAGCTAATGACTAGATGATTGGTAATCATTTGTACTGACCAGCCCCACCTTTCACGCACAATTTGGTTTTGTAGCTGGAATGTGAAGGCTTATGTGCAATACACAAATAAATGAGACTAATATAAAAATTCATCAGTGAATTTAAAATAAAAGTACGTAAAAGCGTTAAGGTTTGCAGTGTCTTGCATCCTCTGTCTTTACATTGTAGCTATGAATGTGTTAAAGTTCATAACTTGGGCACAGAGAATCTGATAATTCATCAGGCCACTTAAAGAGCGTCAGGATTTTTAGGTGTTGCAGCCTGTCTGTAACTTTTCTGATTTTTGTGTTTTTCAGCAGACCTGCTGGCTTATGCTTCCACACCAAATACGGAGGTCTTCTGGAGGAGTAGGAATTCAACACTGCAACATGCTTTATATAATTCAGAAATTTAAAAATAAAAATTCTTCAGTGTTTCAGTCTACTTGTGAACTTTCACGGTGGCATTGCCTTGCTGTACAGGACTTTGAAAGCAGCTGTTTTAGCAAATATACAGCAGAATAAGAACAAAAGTAGGAGAATTTGAAAGAAAAAAAAAAAAAGAGGAGAAAAGAAAAAGGCAGCAGTGTCATGACCAAATAGGTCAGCACAGGAGCATTGTAGTCCGTATGTGTGAAGGTCCATAGCATTAAAAGGAAAGATCATCTAAACTGTCTTCCTATATCTATCAGCAATGAGCAATTCTTTACATGGTCACCATTTCATGTTATATAGTGAATTATCTTTATTGTTTGGGGTTAAAGTTTTTAGACAATGAGTAAATAAATGGCACACCTTGAAAAATAAACACTTTCCTCTTGGGGCTGGGCCTACATAAAGGTGAGGTGATCCCACAGTAAGTCTGTAACAAGAAACGGCAGGTTTTACGTAGCAGGCACACTGAACATTGTTTCCCAGGACTTCCAAGCGAGGACTGGAATCTAGTTTGGTTCCTGCTCTATTGTTGTGAGCATGCCTATTCTAAAATGCATCCAATTCTCTTCCATCATCCGGGAAGTGGCACAGTGACAAGTGGTTGTAACTATGCAAAATCTGGTAGTATATTAAGTGCAGAACAGCAGAGTTTGATTCCTTGTTGAACTGAAGTGAGGGTGATTGAATGTTGGAACAGGTTTCCTGGGGAGGCTGTGGAATCTCCATCCTTGGAGATGTCCAAGATGCAATTGGATGAGGTCGTGCACAACCTGATGTGGTTAGATATGCTTTGAGCCGGGGTTGTGCTTGATGGCCTCCAGAGGTCCCGTCCAACCTAAATTATTCTTTGATGCTGTGAAGGGGCAGTTTGTACCTGGGAGTTAGTGTGCCACAGAATCAAGTGTCTTCCTGCTGGCTATGCCCATGGGGTATATGCAACCCCCCGTGAAGGAGTTTCTGCCCTCCAAGTGGAAGGCAAGCTCCTTTCAGCGTTCCTGTTTGTTCTACAAACTTGCAAATTACTGGATTTAATCTGAAACTTGAACACCCACATAATTAGTACATTTCATAGACGGCAAGAGGCTTTTGTTTGTATGAACTTTCAGGTTTGTAATGTGAGAAGAATGTGTGTGCCTGCTGAGGAAAAGCACACGTTTTTGTTCCCTGTTGCTTCTGTTCTGCTGCACTGAGGGTGGCTGAGACTGGCTTGAAGTCTGGAAAATAACTGTAAGAACAGCAGTAGGGAATGGGGAGTATGTTTGTGCTTATCCTTTTCTAGTTGTTGCAATATAAAATCCACTCATTTGGCAGATGAAATGAAAGGTGCCCCCCTTTGCACACACTAATTGCCAGCTCTCTAAACCTCCTAGGAATTTCCGTTTTCTTTGGCTCACGTCATCTTCAGCAGTGGAGGTTTTGTAATTGGAATTTTGTTAAAGATTTGTCATATCTGTGAGCCTAAGCAACACTTTCCTAGTTCTACATTTTTGTTTGTGTATTTCAGATAGCAGTAGGGTAAAGTAACAAATTGCGTTGATTAGAATTCACATAGTGGGTGTATGACTGACACAAAAATTACCTCTTCTCAGTCGCTTGTGGGAGTCTAGCAGGGCATTCAGATCGTGTGGTACTAGGTGCCATGCGTGGAGTACGAGATGGGTTGACACTGCAGTGTCTTTGAGGGGGGGAATCTTTCTGGATAGAGTAATTTTTACTGGTAGTGTTTCAGTGTTTTTGTTGTTGGTGGTGTTTTTGTTGGTGGTGGTGTTTGTTTTTTTTAATATATGTTTGGGTTTTTTTGAATGGTTAATCTGTTAGCCCTTCTTAATTTCTTGTTAGAAGGTCATGGTCAGGAGTCACAGAATCACAGAATGTCAGAGATTGGAAGGGACCTCAAAAGATCATCTAGTCCAATCCCCCTGCCGGAGCAGGACACCTAGATCAGATCACACAGGAACGCATCCAGGCAGGCTTTGAATGTCTCCAGAGAAGGAGACTCCACAACCTCTCTGGGCAGCCTGTTCCAGTGCTCTGTCACCCTCACTGTGAAGAAGTTTTTCCTTATATTCAAGTGGAACCTCAATGAATGTAAACTATTTATTTCATAATGGGAAACTCTGAACAGCCCTAACTATATTGTCAAGGGCATGAAACGGAATTGATTAGTATATTTTTGTTGGCAGGTTATTAGTAGAAATGACAGTCAAGCTGGACTTACTAGTATACTAAGAACACTACTTTTCTAAGCTGATACCAAACACTTCTATCTGAGTATGTGGTAACTTCAGTTGATTTTATTGTGCATAACTTATTGTATTATGGAAGGTAATAATTTGCTTCTTATTTCACTGTGGACTACCACATTGTCTTCCTCCCTTCCATTGAGAAATTTATGATAATCTTACAAATTTTGGTTTTTTGACATTAAAGTACAGTTCTTTTAGTAGAGAGATAGGAAGGATAAAGGAGGCAACATAAATGTGTTCAGATGACTTCAGTTTTCTCCAGACACGTGCAACAAAAACTCCCTTGTGTTTAGTTTCTGTAGGCTAGAACTTGTTGGACTTTGGTCTTTTGAGGATTTCTACTGATTATAGGGGAATAAACAAAATGATTAAAATCAGATTTTACAGATTAGAACAGCCGTGCAAATCTTGTTCAGAGTTACTTTATTCAGAAACTACAGTTGCACAAAGCAGTCTGTAAGATAGAAGATATTTGGAAGAATTTTTGGCATATGCTTTATGTGTACCTTGAAGTGCTCTGAAATTCACTGCACATTAATGAAGAGATGGTGCTGGTCTCCTGTCCATTTTGTACCGAGTGCTATCTCCGCCGGATTTCACACATTGAGGGAAACCACAGGGACTGATGCCACATGTAAAGATGAGGCATAATTTCCCCTTAAATCCTGTGTCCTAGGGCAGGGGTTTGGGGTGGATTTCTGTGCCTGCTTCCTGCACATCCTGCCAGAGGAGAGGGCAATGCTGCAGCAGGCAGCTGTGGTGGGTGCTGTGGCCTTGCCTCTCCTTGCCCCGCTGCTCTCTCTGCAGCCCTCTGTGTGCAGAGCAGCCCTTGCTGTGGTGTAAAGCCCAAGCTAATAAATCCTGCAGAGCTTGTTAGCCTGGGCTTTGCTCTTCTCGGGGCTTTGCCTTTGAAGACAAGCCTCAGCAGCTACAGGCTGATGGTTGAGGGGGCTGCTGTAATTTCCCTTTTTTTAAAAAGTATGTTTTCATACACAAAGATGGTAAAGTCTTCTGGCACTTGGTTGTTGGAGAAGTGTATGCCTAGGCTGTATTTCAGACTTGTTTCCTGCAGCACCATGTGTACCATGCATTCAACTTGTAGTTAATTTTACATGTAGATCTTCCTTATCTGCAGGACAGTTGCTGGGAAACACATGCAAAAATGGAAGATAACTGTGCTTCTATTTGTTACAAGTCTGTTGTTTGTTTTTAAATTTTTGTCAGGGCTTCAGTTGGAAGCAGAAAGCCCTGCCTTCCCAAGCCCTGGGAGGTGGAAGTGCTAGTCACGCGAGACCTTTGGGGTTTTTTGGGTCAGCAGTTAAATAGTTAATTGCTATTTGTATTTTATCTTTATAATTCATAAATAATACATGACTAGATCAAATAGGAGAGTTAAGACTGTATTTGTTTAATTTTACTAACATACTGACAAATTTCATACGTAACCAGGAAAGTCACAGGCTTAAAGTTGTTCTTTTTTGTTACTTTGTCCTGTCCCCCACCTCCTCCTCCACAAATTATTTAATACCTATAGATGTGACTTGCCAGTGCTGGTGAGAAACCTTAAAATCTCTGAATAGGAAAGTTATGTAAATCATAAATAGTGCTTTCGTAAATCTATCTTTGCCACTGAGTGTTTTGTCTCTGTGAAAATACTGTGTGTTAAATTTTGAAAGCAAAATATAGCTCTGCAGTGTATGCTTAGGGGTTTTCCTGAGTTGACTCTAGAAGTGACCAATATGATGCTTTTTTTTTTTTTTTTAAGCCAGGGATGTGCGATGCTGCTGTTGCTTTGTGACCTGCTGTAATTTGGAGAAGTCAAATGGTGAATTTTCTCTCAACAGAAAATTTTTAAAGCTGGCGATACTAACCAGGATGGACAGCTAGATTTTGAAGAATTTATGCAGTATCTTAAAGATCATGAGAAAAAGATGAAACTGGCATTTAAGAGCCTGGACAAAAACAATGATGGTATGCATTGATTTATTTTATTTGTTCAAATGTTATATGCATTATAAGTTATCTTCATTTATATTTTTTGTCTAAACTGGAGACAAAAAGCTTTGAATGTGGAGCCTGTACTACTTTTCTTTAATAGGATCATAATTATAGTTCACTATAGATTGAAATAAGAAGTTACTGTAGTTTTTTTTTTTCTTTTTATTATTTTCCAGGTCCATTGATCTGGGACTCCTTGTTCCTCAGATGGAGAAACTATAAGGAAGTTTCTAAGCATCTATTAAAATAGTTTCTAACTCGCTGAATGTTTGTATCTCATTTGGTTGCATGATTGTAATGTACTTACCTTCACTCAGTCCTTGTAGTAGACAAAATACATCATCTGTGTTTCAATTGATTTTAAATTATCTTTGCCATTATGTAGGTGTTACGATGGAACTTAAAGAGCTCCAAGGTGCTAAGTGTATTAAGCTCCATGTTTTAAGTGTGTATCCTCTTTCTTTTAATGTTTCAAGGAAAAATTGAAGCATCAGAAGTTGTCCAGTCCCTCAAGATATTGGGTATAAGCATTTCAGAAAAACAGGCAGAAAAGATCCTGCAAAGGTCAGTATTTTAAGCTTATTTGTGTTGTTAATTATTATATTTTTATAATTCAGAGAACAGGATAAATAGGACTATAATTCTGAAACATGTTGGTACCTTCAGGGGTGTCTTTATAGGAATTCTCACATATTTCATCTGGTTTGGGGTGATAGTAAGTCTAGTTGCCATTTGAGCATCTGCTTCTGGGAGGAGAATGTTATCTCATTTCCCTGTAAATGTTGTTGATAGAATGAATGAAGCATTGTATTATGTTTTCAAATGGAATATGCCAGAGGCACTCAGATAAAAAAAAACATAGTATTGAAAGGCCATGGCAGATTCGGCCTTGAAGTCTCCATATGGAATTTACAGTAAGTTATCACTGATGTGATGGCCAATATTTGGAAAAAAAAAAAAAAGGCAAGAAACCAGAACAAAACCCCATCCCTGCTACTGTTTCCTTATGTAGTTCAATTTCTTTTCAGTATTGATGCTGATGGGACAATGACAGTAGATTGGAATGAATGGAGAGATCATTTTATGTTTAACCCAGCTACAGACATTGAGGAAATAATTCGATATTGGAAACATTCCACTGTAAGTTCCACTTTTCTTTTAACTTGGTGCAGCTCTTAAGTTCATCTCTGCTGGGTTAGTTTGGAATAATAACAGCTTTGCAGTTATATTTTAAGGATGCCTGTATACAAGTTTGTTTGGTTTTCCTTTTCGCTCCGTGCTCTTCCATTTACAAGCAGGATAGTGTGAAGTGAGTTTCTTCTGTACAAAGAACTAAACTTTGCCAATAATTATCAGTAATTCTTAGAAAGGAATCCTTTTCTTCCTTTGGAGATGTTCCACAGAGAGATAACAACAATATTAAATCTTGACAGTACATTATTACGTTCAGTGCTTTTGATGTGTTGAAACAAATTATAGAAACATTTTAACTGTTTCTTATGTTGAAATCAGTTCAGTATTTGCATTTATATAGTAATATTATTGTTATCATAACATCACCAGTGTCACTAGCGATGATTTTCTGTGCACATGTTCTCACACTCTTTTGTGCTATAGAATTTCATTTAAGATAGCAATAGGCTATCCATTGTGCAGATTATTTAAGTTACTATTGAATGGAGATCTTGCCACCTCAGTGACTGACTTTTAAGAACAAATAGTAAGGTAAGTAAACCAAGAGTAATCCTATTTGCTGAATATCCTTCCTGTACATTATTGGAGTAATCTGTAAAGTTCAGTAAAGACAGATTTCTTTGAATATAGTGAGACCATTTATATCTTCAGGGATTAGTTACCATTTCCATAATCAAAACCAGTTTATGATATCAGAAAGCTTTGAATGTTTCACACTCTACAACATCAATTCAGAAACACTTGCTAAAAGGGAGTTAGCTCCCTGTTTGCTGAAGAAACACTTGAAGCACTGCTATGAGATCAGATAGTACTGGTCCCAGCCTACACAGTGGAAAAAACCTCTTTACTTTAATAAAATGCTTTGTATTACTATTATTAAACATAAGATCTGGGGTTTTTTTAATTATGGAATGTTATTAATGACCTCCAAGAAACAGTTTTAAAGTCTCTTGTGATCGTCTAGTATTGCAGTCAGCTGATGACCCAGTTATCACAGCAAGCAAAATCCAGCTATACGGCAACACAGCTGGTGTTTCAGATAAGAGCAGATGTGAGACGTTGCGTGCCTGGCTGGCATGGACAACTCTTCCAATTCTGTTTTTATTGTAAAATTTTAATTGCTGTCAGACTCTTCCAAGCAGATAGCTGCATTGGCATAGAATTATTATGAGTTGATAGCTGTGGCCTTTGAAACACCCTCAAATTTACCTTTCTTTTTTTTCAGTTGTGTTTAGGGCTCAGTAGACACAAGGTTTAAACCTTGGTAGATATGTATAATATCTCTAAGAACATTGAATTTATCTTTTGAGAGTTCTGATTGATCTTTGGTGATTCCATGTAGCTGAGCAACTGATGACACCTTAGTTGGAAACCACAAATGTCAGAAAGATGAAAGGATTTTTCAATTAACCTGTTCTGTGTTCAATAACCAGAACAGATGGTGCTTATCCTGTTTGTCCAGTGGCTGTATCTATAATCTGCATCCTGCAATTCTTGTGTTTCAAATGACCAAGACAATACACTGTCCGCTTAACAGATAGGGAATGCAGCATAAATTAGGGATGTAGTGTCTACAACTCAAATCAACAGTAGTTAAAAAAAGAGTTTATCAGTTAACGTGCTTTCTGGTCTGTACTTACCAGTTATTAAAACATTCTTACTACTTTATAGGTATAATTTATGCATAATATTTGCTTTGTATTATCTACAGTGTATTTGTTTCTCATATATCATGTTTATAAATTGCACGAAGAGCGGAGACTGTTTAAGTGATATGTGAGATTCTATAGTCTTATGTCTTGGACAGCTTTATCGCTAAAGCCTATAGTAGTGTTCTTTGATCAAATTGAATGGTAGTACAAACATGCATGTCTTAATGAAATTTCAAATTTTTATAGCCAAAAAAAGTCATTGATGTGTCTTCTAGTATAACTGATAAGAAAATTTATAAAGCATTAGTCAAACTTGTCATTTATGTAAGATAATACACAGCAGTTACCAGGAATAGAATATCCTGATATATCAGCTATGAGAAAGCTACTTTAAGGTGTTGCGGGGGTGGGGTGGGCAGGACCCCACATATGTATGAATAAATTACCATGAGAGAGAAATCTCATGTTAGCATCCTTAGGGGATTACCGAACTAATCTCAGAAGGCTGTCCAGGGAAAGGTTAGCTGCAACATAGAAGCATTTGAGCTTTAGTGCTGACTGTAAAGGTCTACTGATCATGACTGAATGACTTTGTTTGGGCCATGCTCAAGGCAGAGATTTGTCATAATTTTTAATGATGATAGTGCAGTCTTTGAAATGGTGGGTCTGTGGTGTTATTACTCAGTATCTTACATCGATGTCATTAAAAGTTGCTATTCATTGAACAACAATAGCAATCAATAGCAAGTTAATTATAGAATGGAAATTAGAGATTTTTTATTTTTAACTAGCATTTTATTTACATATTCTCAAGTGGTAGGTTAATTTGGAATTATAACTGTTGAGAAAATTGAGCTG
Source organism: Pterocles gutturalis (assembly GCF_000699245.1). Taxonomy (NCBI): domain Eukaryota; kingdom Metazoa; phylum Chordata; class Aves; order Pterocliformes; family Pteroclidae; genus Pterocles; species Pterocles gutturalis. The sequence goes on along the minus strand of NW_010119179.1, from coordinate 2,038 downwards.
ATGGAATGAAATTGTTATTTGTACATCTTTACTTTGGATTCTAATAGGTGTTGGATATAGGAGATAGTTTGACTGTTCCTGATGAGTTCACGGAGGAAGAGAAAAAGACTGGGCAGTGGTGGAAACAGCTCTTGGCAGGAGGAGTGGCTGGTGCTGTCTCTCGAACAGGTACAGCACCGTTAGATCGCCTTAAAGTGATGATGCAGGTAGGTGCAAAGTTCAATGACTTTTTAGTTTCCAGTGTATTACTTCGGTTTTTAGAGAGCTATATGGAAAACTGATGGCCAAATATAGTATCTAAATTCTGGACATCTAGTTATGTTTTGACAATTTCCATATTTTGTGTTCATAAAAATTGTCTTTTCCGTAGTCATATTGGCAAAAATGTAAACAAGATATTATAGTACTTGTGCCACTAAAATAAGATTTTTTTTCAATAGTGCATGTGGTTTTGCTAGTTGATATATTTAAGCAATTTAATATTTAGGTGTTGAGTTTGACAATCTCATCAGAGCAGTGTTCTTTACTGTGACTTTGGTTTATCTTAGGTTCATGGTTCAAAATCAAACAAAATGAATATAGCTGGTGGTTTCAAGCAAATGTTGAAAGAAGGTGGTGTCCGATCCCTCTGGAGAGGAAATGGTGTAAACGTTGTGAAAATAGCTCCTGAAACAGCAATTAAGTTCTGGGCTTATGAACAGGTAGGATGATAAATCAGGAATTAAAATAATGGTAAATAAAGTATGATATCAGTCTCACAGTTCATTATTTGCACTGTTGTGTTATGTAGGAGTTCTTATCATGGTTGGAGATTTTGTTACAGTAATTTAGAGTGACTTTCAGATTTCAAATAGTCTGTTTATTCTGTTAATAGAATACTTGGTATTAGGCAGATTTTGCTATTGTATTATAAGCAGTGTAAATAAACTGAATCTGTAATAGATTTTAAACTGTCTTCCAGTCTGCATGGCTTTATAAGGAGTACTGCATTAATATCTAGTTTGTTGCTTCAAAGTCACAACAACCAAGAACTTAGCATGTTATGCTAGCTGAACTTACACAGGATTCTTCTTAAGTCTAATATCATGGTGCTATGTAAGATGCCCTCATCCTGGATTTCAGAGTTATATTTACCTCTGAATCAGCTTTAAGCATCATGTTAAGGCCTAATCCTCCTTTGGAAAATGAACTCCAGTTCTGGTGTAGTTAAATGATCTTTATTTTTCCTCTTTGGGGCTTGTTAGTGCTTCAAGTAAGACTAAATTAATATATTGCACATGTCTGTACAGCTATGAAATAAAAGCAACAAAAAGTGAAGTAAACTTTGGGCTATTTTAAGACTGAACAGCAGATTTCGATGCCGTAGAGTAATTTGAGCACATTATTCCTTACTCTTGCTCTGCCTTTTGGGAGCTGATTTTCCTGCATGATGGTGTGTCTGTCTTGAATGACACAGTATGTACAGCTCTCTGAGTGTCTCTGTGAATGTGCTAGTTGATCTTTTCATTCTTTGATTGGAGAACTGGATCTGCAAGGAAGTCGGGTTCCTCTTTGTTATCTGGGGGCTATAGTGTGGGTACCCTGTGCTGGCTGTTTGTAAATACCTGACAGTACTGTGGGTGGCTGAGGTGTTTAATGAAAAGGATTCTTGCAGGCTGGAACATTTATGGTATTCTTGAGAATCTTTGTCCACAGAGTTGCAGTGAGTATAGTGCTAAATTTGTTGGGGTCGTAAATGTAACTGAATACATGAAAAAGCTTGAAAGGACATTTTGTACTCCTGCCTCTCGTAGTAACTCTTGCCTTTCCTAAAAAGCGTGTAATGTTTATTTTATCTGTTTTAACTATACAGTATAAGAAGATACTCACTAAGGATGATGGAAACTTAGGTACCGTTGAAAGATTTGTATCTGGTTCTTTGGCTGGAGCAACAGCACAAACTTCTATTTATCCCATGGAGGTAAGTAACAGAGAATCTGCTTCCGTTGGAAACACTGCCAAATGTCTGGTTCATAAAGCCAAGTGCTGGGTCCTGCAC
>NW_010119178.1:0-1805 GCF_000699245.1 Pterocles gutturalis | reverse complement strand
TTAAGTTAACTTTAACCCACGACAGCATATAAATGTAATAAATGCTATTCATTCTAGTATATGAAGACTTTAATAATATGTCTGATCAAAGATGCTGAATTCATTTGTGTTTAACCAGTTTGCTGGAGCTAAAAGGGACCTGTAGGTAGCAGTTGGATTACTTATGCATAACTTTACAAAAGCTTTGTTCTTCTTCTGGGTTGGATTTGGTTCATGCATAAGGATGCAGGATGAAGAAATCATGTTCCCCAGAATACACAAATCTTTTATATATTCTTTCTGTGTTACTTGGCTTTAGCCTTGGAGGCCAGACCATATATTCTGTGGAGAAAATATGCCACTTTAAAAAGCTTTAAAGGCTTTTAAAACCTATATATTAGGCCTTTTAAAATGTTTTTAAGTTCTTTTATAGTCAGATGTATGCTTGAGGCAATCAAAATACTTATGCATTAAAATGTATGTCATGCAATAATGGATATCATGGTAGTGATATGCAAAATGCATATCATGATAGTGTAGCACTAGATAATGAACATTGTAAAATGTACTCTGGATGTTTACAGACTTAAATTCTAACAGTGCACAGAATGTTTTTCACATCAATCCCTGCTTTTCACAGATAATCTCAAATTATTATCTGTATCTGTGTAAAATGGTTGTGAAATGGGGTTAGGGTTAGTAGAAGAAAGGGAGTCTTATCACCTCAGAAACAGTGGTTTCTCTTCAGTTACACAGTGCACATACTGGTACTCTGGTGTTCATTTAATCTGCCTTTTATAAATTTTCTGTTCCTGTACATTAAAGACTATGAGCCTTAGGAATTAGCATGCCTTTATTTTTTAGAAATATTATCATATACTTAGGTAGTCATTTTTCTCCCCTGACCCTCTAATATGAAATCCATATTTCATATAAAAATGGTAAAAAGCAGTATTTTAAAAGAGCTTTCACTCACAAAAGTACTTTGAAAAAAAAACACTAACAAAATATTTTTGATCACTTCTTCATTGAAGGAAAATAGTACTTAAACCAGAAAAACAAGAGAAGTATATGATTAACACCTGGCAACACCAGTTTGATCTACTCTCTTCAGAAGAATTGAATTTAAAATAATGTTGGCCAATTAAAATGTCTAAATCTACTAGTCATGCTCCAAAATACTGACCAACAGGAACAAACCAGATAGTGTTATCAGAAGAATCAATTCTATTCTGAGCCTAAAATACACTTTCCAGTTTCCTTTGTGATATACAAAATGTAAGTCATTTGGATTTCATCTTAGAGAGAAAAATGGAAATACCACTTATATTGCAATAATTTGTTTAATTTTTATTTTCATGGAATAATTTTAAGGGTCTTCTGCTTATACATCATCAAATTTTCGTCACTTAATAAGACAGAGTATTTCCCCTCTAGGCTGAGAGAATTGTTTCAAGACTACAAAGGAAAAAAAAAAAAAAAAAAAGGAAGTGGTGGATTACAACTATCAGATTGAAAATGCTAGCCTAGTTTAAATGTAAGTGGCATCTTTCAAGTGTGTAAGGTTCTAAAGTTCCAAGAACGTTTCTTGAATTCTCATCTATTAGTGCAAGTATTTCAGTGCTCAAAAGTTCCTTCAAAAATCCATTTTGTCCTCAACTTTTCCTCTGTCAGAAGGTTTAACAGGCCAAGTTTTGTCTAGCAGCCAATAACTGAATCTGCTGCTACGACAATAATGCTTTTCCCATACATATTACAGGCATGATGATTTAAGATGCTCTTATATTGCTTTTTTAAAAAAATTATAAAATTATTAGTATATATTT
>NW_010119177.1:327-529 GCF_000699245.1 Pterocles gutturalis | reverse complement strand
AGGGCTGTACCCCTGATTTTGGGGTGCACAGGGCTGTCCCGGTGGGCAGGAGGGGACTGTACCCCTAATTTTGGGGCGCAGGGCTGTACCCCTGATTTCTGGGGGCGCAGGGCTGTCCCAGTGGGCAGGAGGGGGCTGTACCCCTGATTTCTGGGGGCACAGGGCTGTACCCCTGATTTTTGGGGCGTGGGGCTGTACCCCT
>NW_010119177.1:0-241 GCF_000699245.1 Pterocles gutturalis | reverse complement strand
TGCAGGGCTGTGCCCCTGTTTTTGGGGTGCACAGGGCTGTCCCGGTGGGCAGGAGGGGACTGTACCCCTGATTTCTGGGGGCGCAGGGCTGTCCCAGTGGTCAGGAGGGAGCTGTACCCCTGATTTCGGGGGGCGCAGGGCTGTACCCCTGATTTTGGGGCGTGGGGCTGTACCCCTGAATTTTGGGGGCGCAGGGCTATACCCCTGATTTTTGGGGGCGCAGGGCTGTACCCCTGATTTT
>NW_010119176.1:0-771 GCF_000699245.1 Pterocles gutturalis | reverse complement strand
TCTTAACCAGGATTACTTTAATTTTCGAGGCCTAATGGAGTCCAGCTGCGACGGGGAGGCAACGCTGCAGTAGTACAAAGACCTTTACACGCTGGTGCAAACTTGTACGACGCTCGGCACACACACGCGCGCACACACAAAGCCCTATAAAAAGGATGCACTGCAGCGGGATATTTTTAGTCTTGACAATACAGCACTAAAAATACGGCTTTGCTAATACATCACTACAGAAATATTCCCAGTGTCCATTCAGGAACGGTTTAAAACATTTATTTTTGTTTCCTTTTGCAATGGTCAGAGAGGAGGGAGAAAATAGAAACTCATTGATAAGAGGAAACGAGAGAGACATGAAAAATTGAAAACTACCTAAAAGCTCATGGAGAGGTTTATTTTATTAGTTCTTAATAAATATCTTGCAGATTTCCTCAGGAAATACACCAGATCACATGTAAAATAGTTTGGTACTGATGTCAACTGTGTCAGCATATGAAATCTATTAGGGTGAAGCCACAGCAGGGTGATCAGCGTGCTGAAAAACTGCACGGCACCGAGGCGAGGGGGGGCGGAGGGAATCTCACGGCCCTTCCAAATTCTTCGAGAGGTAAAAAAGTCAGCCAAGACGCAGAGAGAGAGAAAAAAAAGATCCCACATCCTGCTTTGCGCTGCCAGCAATGTGAAGTGCCCAGAGATTAATTCTATGTCTGGCCTGGAAATGTGACTTTAAAGCATTGGAGGGAGCGGGGAGGAGGAGGAGGAATGAGAAGGCCAGGC
>NW_010119175.1:3614-5782 GCF_000699245.1 Pterocles gutturalis | reverse complement strand
AATTTAAAAAAGTTCAAAAAAAAAAAAGGAAATATTAAAGAATGAAAAAAAATTCAACATTTAAAAAATGGAAAAAATGAAAAACGGGAGAAAATTGAAAAAATTTGAGAAATTGAAAAAATTTGAAAAATGGAAAAAATTTGAAAAATGGAAAAAATTTGAAAAACGGAAAAAATTTGAAAATATGAAAAAATTTGAAAAATGGAAAAAACAGAAAAAAGGAAAAAAATGAAAAAATGAAAATTTAAAAAAAAAAAACGAAAATTTGAAAAAAAAAGGAAAAATGGAAAAAAGGAAAAAAGAGAAACAATGGAAGAATTGGGAAAAATGGAAAAAAATGAAAAATTGGGGAAAAAAATCCCGAAATTTGAAAAAATTGAAAAAAGAAAAATTGGGAAAAATTGGAAAAAATTGAAAAAATTAAAAATTGAAAAAAAATGGAAATTTGAAAATGTGAAAAAAATGAAAGATGGAAACAAAAGGGAAAAATCCGAAAAAATGGGAAAAAAAGGAAAAAGAAAAAAGGGGAAAAATGGGGAAAAAAAGGGGGAAAATGGGGAAAAAAGGAAAAAAAGGGGAAAAATGACAAAAAAAGGGGAAAAAGGGAAAAAAAAAAAAGTGTCTCACCTCCTTTTTGACGAGTCGCATGGAGAGAACTTTGTCGACGATGGCGGCGTCCTCCTCGCTGGGGTTCTCCTGCGGAAAAACCCCAAAATCGTGGAAATTCAGCCCAAAAATAAAAAAATTGAAATTTTGGGGTTTTCGACGTTTTTGGGGCAGAATTTTGATTTTTTTTTCCCCATTTTTTTGGGGTTTGTGGGGGGTATTTTGGGGTTTTTTGACTTTTTGGGGTTTTTTTCAGGAAAAAATAGAAATTGGGGGTTTTGGGGTAAAAATGGGGGGTTTTGGGGGCGAGAAAAAAATTGAGGTTTTGGGGTAAAAATTGACATTTTTGGTCAAAAAACTAAGATTTTTGAGCCCCGAAATGGGGGTTTTGGGGTGAGAAATGAGGTTTTTGGGTGGAAAAATTGTTTTTTGGGACAAAATCTTTTGGAGGCAAAAAAATGGTATTTTTGGGGTGAAAAATGAGAGTTTTGGGGTCAAAAATTGGGTTTTTTTTAGACAAAAATTCTTCTTTTAGGCCAAAAATTAATTTTTTGGGGGGTGAAAAATTAGGGGTTTTGGGCCAAAAATTGGGTTTTTTGCTCTAAAAATTTTGGGTGAAAAAATTATTTTTTTGAGACAAAAACTAGGGTTTTTTGGGCCAAGAATTGGGGTTTTTAATCACAAAATTTATTATTTTGGGCAAAAATCGGTGTTTTTTGGGGGAAAATGGGCGGCTTTGGGCCAAAAAATTGAGTTTTTTGAGAAAAAAAAAATGGGTTTTTGGGGCCAAAAATTGGGTTTTCTAAGACAAAACCGGGGTTTTTGGGTGAAAAATGGGGATTTTTGGGCAAAAAAATTGGAATTTTTGGGCCAAAAATGAGGTTTTTGGGTGAAAAATTGGGTTTTTTTGAGGCAAAAATGAGTTTTTTGGGCCAAAAATGGGTTTTTTGAGAAAAATTGGGTTTTTTTGGGCCAAAAATTGCAGTTTTTGATCCCAAAATTGATTATTTTGGGCAAAAATTGGGGTTTTTGGGGGTGAAAAATGGCTGGTTTGGGGCAAAAAATTAGGTTTTGGGTGAAAAAAAGGGGTTTTTTTGGAAAAAAAAATTGAATTTTTGGGCCAAAAATGAACCTTTTGGGTTTTTTGAGAAAAAAATTGGATTTTCTGGGCCAAAAATGGTGTTTTTTGGGGGGCAAAAATGGGGGTTTTGGGCCAAAAATTGGGTTTTCTAAGCCAAAAATGGGGTTTTGGGGTGAAAAATTGGGGCGTTTGAGCAAAAAATGGGAATTTTTGGGCCAAAAATGAGGGTTTTGTGTGAAAAATCTGGGTTTTTTGGGGGCAAAACTGGGGTTTTGAGCCAAAAATGGGGCGGGGGGGTGAAAAACAAGGTTTTTTGGGCAAAAAAAAAATCAGTTTTGGGGGCAAAAAAGGTTTTTTTGGGGCCACAAATTGGTTGAGCCAAAAATTTGGTGTTTTTTGAGGCAAAATGGGGGGTTTGGGGTGAAAAATGAGGTTTTTTTGGGGCAAAAAATTTGGGTTTTGGGGCAAAAAAATAGGTTTT
>NW_010119175.1:0-3573 GCF_000699245.1 Pterocles gutturalis | reverse complement strand
GGGTTTTTGGGCAAAAAAATAGGTTTTTTGGGGCCAAAAACTTGGTTTTTGGGGCCAAGAATTGGAATTTTCATCGTAAAATAGCTTTTTTTTTGGACAAAAATTGGGCAAAAAATTTGGTTTTTTGGGCCAAAAAGATGTTTTTTGAGCCAAAAATGGGGGTTTTTGGGGCAAAAAACGGCTTTTTTGGGCAAAAACGTCCAAAAAATGAAAATTTCGCCCCCAAACCCCCCTGAAAAATGTAGGAAAAAAGCCAATTCTGACCACAAAAAACTGCATGGAGGGTAGCGTCTCCCCTTCGGGCTCCGGTTCCGGCGCCGGGGGCTGGGGGACGGGCGGTTGCTCGGGTCGGGCGGGACCGGTGACGTCCAACTCTTCCTCCTCCTCGTCGTCGGTGATTTTGATATCCAAATCCTCCGTGTATTTTTTCCGTTTGACTTGACGGTTCGAGCGGCGTTTCTGGGAGGAAAAAAGTCCGTGACGTCGCCGACGACGTCACCGATGACGTCAGCGACGCGTCGCCGACGACGTCACCGACGATGTCACCCTACCTGGACGCTGGTTTCGTCGTCGTCCCGCGGCGACGGAGCTGGCGGCGTGATTTCGGCGTCGGAGTTGTCGGAGGAAGCGTTGCGTTTGCGTTTTTTGCCCACCACGGGCGTGATGGTGCTGGGGTGGGGACAAGGGTGACAATGAGGGTCAAGGGTTGGGGACAATACGGCCAAGGGTTGGGGACAATGAGGGCCAAGGGTTGGAGGATGATGAAGAGTTGGGGACAATGAGAGTCAAGGGTTGGGGACAATATGGCCAAGAGTTGGGGACAACGATGGCCAAGGGTTGGGGACAATGAGGGCCAAGGGTTGGAGGATGATGAAGAGTTGGGGACAATGAGGACCAAGGTTTGGGGACAATGAGAACCAAGGTTTGGGGACAATGAGAGTCAAGGATGTGTCCAAGGGTTGGGGACAATGAGGGTCAAGGTGGGAGGATGATGAAGAGGTGGGGACAATGAGGACCAAGGTTTGGGGACAATGAGGGTCAAGGGTTGGGTGGCAACGAGGGTCAAGGTTTGGGGACAAAGAGGGCCAAGAGTTGGGGACAAAGAGGGCCAAGATTTGGGGACAATAAGGCCAAGGTTGGGGACAATGAGGGCCAAGGGTTGGAGGATGATGAAGAGTTGGGGACAATGAGGACCAAGGTTTGGGGACAATGTGTCCAAGGTTTGGGGACAATGAGGGTCAAGGGTTGGGGACAATGAGGGTCAAGGGTTGGGGACAAAGAGGGTCAAGGGTTGGAGGATGATGAAGAGTTGGGGACAATGAGGACCAAGGTTGGGGACAATGAGGACCAAGGGTTGGGGACAATGAGAGTCAAGGGTTGGGGACAACGAGGACCAAGGGTTGGGGACAAGGACCAAGGTTGGGTGACAATGAGGGTCAAGGGCTGGGGACGAGGACCAAGGGTTGGGGACAAGGACCAAGGTTGGGTGACAATGAGGGTCAAGGGCTGGGGACGAGGACCAAGGGTTGGGGACAAGGACCAAGGTTGGGTGACAATGAGGGTCAAGGGTTGGGGACAAGGACCAAGGGTTGGGGACAACGAGGGTCAAGGGTTTGGGACAAGGACCAAGGGTTGGGGACAACGAGGGTCAAGACTTATTGGCCGACGAAAACCAAGAATTGGGGACAACGAGGGTCAAATTTGGGGCTGAGGACCAACTTTGGGGACAAGGACCAACTTTGGGGACAACCAACCCCCGGAGGAGGTGCCGAAACCCCACCCCCAAGATGTCCCCGACCCCAAAATTTGGGTCGAAAAAGTTCGATTTTTGTCCCCGGGAAATGACCTCACCTGGGTTTACTCCTCCCTTTACTCCTCCCTCCTTGACCTTTGCCCTTCCGCGTCCGTTCCTCTTTGTGTCCCCCGCGGTCCCCCGGCCCTTTCCGGCGTCGTTTCCGTTCCCCTTCTTCTTCCGGCCGGACGCTGGGTAATTCGTCCTCGTTGAGGACGCGGGGGATGTTTTGTTCCCCACGGGCGCGGGCGCGAGCGATGGCTTCGGCTACAATACGATTGGCTTTTTCTTGTTTTTTTTGATGATCTAATTTCCGGGTTTCTTCGGAAATTCCTCGAGAAACCGGGGACGTCAGAGCGGCCACTTCGCTGCTGCTTAAAACTTTTACGACCGAAAGACCCGGGGAACCGCCCTGCGAGGAGCCGGCCTGTGAAGGGGAAGGGGGGGGGACAAAAAATGGGGTGACATCAGGGGTTGGGGATGAATTCGAGGAAAATCGGAGGAAATTTGAGGTTAGACTCGACCTAAAGTTGGAATTTCATGGTCGAGGACGTTGGACTCGACAAATAACGTCGGAAGCAACGATGGACGATTAAAATTGGGGTCAACGGAGACAAAGGGTGGAGTAAATTCGAGGTTGGACTCCAAAAAATTCAAGGTTGGACCCAAAAGGGACCAAAATTGGACTCAGCGGAGACTAAGGTCGGATTAAATCCAAGGTTGGACTCAACGGAGACCAAAGTTGGTTTAAATTCGAGGTTGGACTCAAAAAAAACCCGAAATTGGACCAAAAGGGACCAAAATTTGGCTCAACGGAGCCAAAGGTCGGACTAAATCTGAGGTTCAACTCAACGGAGACCAAACGTTGTTTAAATTTGAGGTTGGACTCCAAAAAATCCCAAAGTTGGACCAAAAGGGACCAAAATTGGACTCAACGGAGACCAAAGTTGGACTCAACCCAACCTTAGACTCAACAGAAGACGACCAAGGTTGGACCCAACCCAAGGATGGACTCAACCCAACGATGGACTCAACCCAACGTCGGACTCAACGGAAGACGACCAACGTTGGGCTCAACCCAAGGTTGGTCTCAACGGAAGATGCCCAACCTTGGACTCACCGAAGCCCAAAGTTAGACTCAACCCAACCGTAGACTCAACCCAACCTTAGACTCAACAGAAGACGACCAAGGTTGGACTCAACCCAAGGTCGAACTCAATAGAAGATGATCAAGGTTGGACTCAACAGAAGATGATCAAGGTTGGACTCAACCCACGGTTGGACTCAATGGAAGATGACCAAGGATGGACTCACCCCAACCTTGGACTGAATGGAAGATGATCAATGTTGGACCCAACCCAAGGTTGGATTCAACCCAAAGCTGGACTCAACGGAAGACAACCAAGGTTGGACTCAACCCAAGGTTGGACTCAACGGAAGACGACCAAGGTTGGACTCAACCCAACCTTAGACTCAATGGAAGATAATCAAGACCCAACCCAGGTTGGACTCAACCCAAGGTTGGACTCAACGTCAACGGAAGACAACCAAGGTTGGACTCAACCCAAGGTTGGACTCAACGGAAGACGACCAATGTTGGACTCAACCCAACCTTAGACTCAACCTTAGACTCAACGGAAGACGACCAAGGTTGGACTCAACCCAAGGATGGACTCAATGGAAGATGACCAACGTTGGACTCAACCCAAGGTTGGACTCAACGGAAGATGATCAAGGTTGGACTCAATTCATGGTTGGACTCAACCCAAGGTTGGACTCAA
>NW_010119174.1:0-3385 GCF_000699245.1 Pterocles gutturalis | reverse complement strand
AATATATTATCTTTTAATAATCTTTACACTGGCATCTGCAATTTAGTGGGCATAATCACTTAGGAGCACAAAGGATAAATTTCCATACGTAACTCCCTAAAATTTGCAGGTAGGTTTCTAAATTCTGTGCTCTGCATCTTTCACTGATTAGGTAAAATTTTCTTCCCCATTAATTTTATGTCTAAATTGTAGGAAAAGATCAGAGATCAATGTGACCTTGCAACAGGAGACTTAAAATGGGCTGTATGTATTTTAGGTGGAACCTATTAACAATTTTGTAAGGGCGAACAATCATCATCAACACTTTGCCAGGGGACTGACTTAATGGGCACACTATTAACATTAAAACAGAAAAATTGTATGGACATCGTAAAAAATAATATGGAGAAAACCTAAGCAGTGATCAAGGATATATGCACCCATCTCATTAGTTGGCACATGTAGGACCCCAGTACGCCATTAACACCCATGGATTTATCTTTAGAACACCAGTTGTACTCTAAATCACTGTATTTAAATAATGACCTATACTTTGATTAACTCTGATGAGTTTGTACATTGCTTATGAGCTGGATATTTTGATTTAGATAATTTTCCCAGTGCTTTCATAGCTATCTCAGTCTCTTCTACCAGGATACACCCTGCCCACAGCAATCTTACTTTTTGATCTTGAAAACAACCCAGCATACTTTTACAACTTCTTCACACCTTCCTCATTGCAAAGAAAGTTGTTCCATGTTGTACCAGCCTATCACAGCCCAGCTAGGAATTCAGTAAAGCAGGTCTCCCTCTGCAGGCTTCGAAGCCTGAGTGACCACCAAGTAGTGTTAAGAATCACAGAATAATTGAGTTGGGAAGAGGCCCCGGGAGGACATCTAGCTTGGCCCCTCACTTAAACAAGGCCAGATAGATCAGCCACCATACCATGGACAGAAAGCACACAAGCAAACGCCACAGGACATAATAAACAAGTTTGAACCTATACAGAAAAGCCACATACTTCCTCCACTATTATATATCCAGTTAGATGTAAGTGTCCATGCATTGCTCTTTACCCCATGAATTGTGAAAGGAGATGCAACAAGACTGCTTAGGTGCCATACATTTGTCTGCCCTTGCACTATGTTTTCTCTCTTGACACGAGTTAATAGCTCAGTTTGTTGCTATGCTACCTGCAGCCTCATGGCTTCTGCTCACCGGGGGCCAGAGATACTCAAAATCCGATTGCTTTTGCTTTTCCCTAAACACTTTGTTAAAGAAAAACAGATGAAAAATGTAATTAAAGTTGTTTAACACACAGTAACAAAGTATATATTGGCTATCCTAAAGGCAAAGGGCTATTCTCATCTCTTCAGCGATCTCTTACCATCCCACCTTCAGAAAACTCTCACAGAAGCAACACTTTCCCATTCCCACCGGAAATCCAGCCCTGCTGCTCACGGCAGATCATCTCCCCCACCGACTGGCTTCCCTTCCCCTTGAAGCCCCCTTGCCGAAGCCATCCCTCCTCACTCACAGCTTGATGGCTGCCTTAAAAAACACTCCAATTGTTCTTAAGTGTGTCATTGTAATAATAATACAGAAACTAAATCCCCACTCTACAAAAATTTGAAGGCTTTTTTTAAAACCTCTTGAGGTGACTAACACACTGGCTTCACTATCCACAGAGAAAGTCTTTGCTTGGAAATTACAACTGAATTAAGCTTATTATGCAAAAAAAACAAAAACAAAAAAAAAAAAAAAAACAAAAAAACAAACCAAAAACAGAAATCACATCAGAAGTAACTCCCAGGCCGTTTCTCCTCACAGAGTGGGTTACACTGAGAGAACCCCGGCACAGCCAGCTGGTTTTCCTGCCCAAACACCCTCAGGCGGCACCCCCTGCTGCTTCTAGAAGCGTCTTTAGCCAGCTCTCCTCAGGCCCCCGCGGGCTGCTCCCCTCACCTCCACGTGCCCACAGACGAACACACTCCATGATCTTCCCAGGGATCAAAGGGAGGCGGACCGCCCTGGAATTTCCCAGATCGTCTTTCCAACTGTTTCTGAAGGCAGGTGCAGTAACTGCCTTCCTCTGGTTAGCCCCAACCTGGTCCTCGACGCCTGCTGCTCATCTCCTCCTTGAGCGCAGGCTGTGAGCCCAGAGCCTCCCCTCTCACTCCACAGGGGCACTGAGCATCGTAGACATGCCTACTTAGTTTGACAGCCTCCATGTTGGCCTTCTAATTGCTACCAATAAGTAGGTTATTTTATTTTTTTCTTAAGACGTATCCTATGTTGTTGTTTAAGAAAAGACAGAACAGAAAATGAGATCCTTCAAATAGAAAATCATAGAATCATTGAGGTTGGAAAAGACCTCAAGGGTCATCAAGTCCAACCATCAACCCAACACCACCTAACTCACTAAACCATGTCCCTAAGCACCACATCTACACGTTTCTTGAACCCCTCCAGGGATGGTGACTCCACCACTTCCCTGGGCAGCCTGTTCCAATGCCTGATCACTCTTTCAGTGAAGAATTTTTTTCTAATATCCAGCCTAAACCGCCTCTGGTGCAACTTGAGGCCATTTCCTCTTGTCCTATCACTTGTTGCTTTAGAAAATCTTATAGTACTTATGATTTCCTGGGTTAACCAAAGGTTTTTGCCCTTTCCTTAATTTTTTTTATTCCATCCTCCAATATTAAAACTCTTTATATGTTTTTATTTCATTTATGTTATTTCTTAGAGAAGTATGGGGTTTATTGCATTACTGCCATAAAAGTAATAAAAACATTAATGTATTACCTGTTCTGGACAATCACACCTGGTATTAAATTTGCATTATAAGGTACATTATGAGGGAAATTATTTCCTTTTCCGTATTTTCCCTTTTATGAATTACCTATCCATCTACAGGTTCAAGAGGTTTAAGAATGATGAATTCCCTATAAATCTACTGATCCAACAATTTCCAATGTAATCTATTCTAATTAAAAAAAAAGTTGAAAATCTAAACAGAGTGACAAATCTGCTCAAATCCAGATGAGTCATCATTACTTAAATCCTTTATTCAGAATTCTTGTATTTCAAGAATAAGAACAAAACCTCTATAAGAGCAGAATGAGTTAAGCTGGCAGTCAGGAGAGTGCATTATTCTGCCTTCATTGTCGACTTCAGTGGTTTCTGTTGAAATTACAATTCTATTTCAAGACAGTACTTGCCTGTGTGAAAGGAAAAAAAAAAACCTTTCTCCTTTATTTCTCAAATGCTATTTATCAAGAAACAGAGTTAGTTGTTTGGGAAAACAGCTGTGTCCATTAGACCTAAGCATTACCTCTGAATGTCTGTCAATTCACTGGTAACTGGATCTGTTTGCATGTAAAGATTTATATCTTATATATTTTTA
>NW_010119173.1:63832-86457 GCF_000699245.1 Pterocles gutturalis | reverse complement strand
TTTAAGTTAACTTTAACCCACGACAGCCATGGAATTAGTTGCTGCTTAATGAAAGTTTGAATGAATTTCTCATTTGAAGCAACTGGATGTTGAAATTATTTTGAAAGTGTAGGCTGTGGATACACAGCCCTCAACAACGCTGTAGTTGTCTGAGCTATGCCAGAGGTACAGCTGTCCTTGAAGCCTGCTGTGAATGTCTGGGTGCACACGGATGTTCTCGCCTTAGTCTGTGCAACTCTTGTAGGATACAGAATTGGGGAAGAACAGGAGAGGGGTAAAGCTCCGTTCTGTAAATTGTGTTATTCTAGAGGCAGTAGGTAGAATTCATCGTAAGAAGTTACAAGCTACTTGCATATGAAATGCTTTTCATTTCATATGATTACTTTTCATCTGTTAGGTAGGTAAAATGATCTATTTTAACGTGGGCAGCTCTTTTAAATGGCATGGCACATCAGCAGGCAAGGATTCAAGACTGAGAGGTAAAGCAGCTCTGTGTCTGTGAAACCAAAGCCCTGCTTTGGGCAGGTAGATTTGAACTTTGCATAGTTAGCTGGAAAGCTAGTGTGTTTTCAGTGGTATTCACTACAGAGGAACAGTGCCCATTGCACACCCTTTTTTAAAGCTGAAGAACTATGACTAGGATACAAAGGCAGAAGTGGTAGAACAAACTGATTAATGAGTTAGAACTGTTTCATGTTCAACCAGAAGCTCTAAAAGAGCTAGGTATGAATTTACTAAACCATTTGCTGTGATGCTTGCCCTCTCCCATACTATCAGAGAAGTGGAAAATAACAAATGTCATCAGTTGTAAAACAGGGCTTAAAAAGGATTGTGGGGCCAAGAAAGTCTGGATGCTGGATAGATTGGGTTAAATTATGTTAAGGAATAGAGTTAGTAGGTTTATGTAGATGCACATGTATGAAAAATCCTAGATACTCTAGGTTTAGAGCACTTATTTAAAGGCAGGGCTGATTTGAAATCAGTCATTTCTATATGAAATCTACATGAACTCCCTAGTGAGTAGCAAAGAAGCTAATATGTTGGGACTTCATTTTCTTTCCGGTCCTCTGTTTCTCTGTGTGCATCCATGATTGCTGCAGTTCAGGACAGAATTTGTTAAGCATGTTGGATTCTTCTATTTGACTTCTAATGGGTGTTCTGAATGGAAGTTGATGAGATAACTGAGATCAATACACCTGGGAAGCATTTTATTTTTAATACTACTCAGAACTGACATCTTAAGATGCCTTTTTTTTTAACACAAGTGATGTAGAAGTATCTTAAAAACAAACCAAAACACCCTCCTTTGACTAAATCGCCAGCAGTAATCCTTAAACCACTCAAATCATCCAACACAGGCTCTTACAGAGCGATGTGAAATTACTCAGAGTTGGAGCCTTGGGTGATGTGTAAACATTACAGGAGATTTGATATTGTTTGAATATCTCGTTTTTGAAGTTAAATTATGACAGGAACATGTTTTGTTGTAGATACTGAAATCTGAAATACTTTTTTCCTGACGGCTTGGAACAAATACAGATTAAACAGGCCAAAGCATTAATGCACAATAATCGACTACATATGTCCGTAAACATGTTCTGTTAGGTTACTATGAAACTTTTTATTCTTGGAGGACAAGAAGATGACTGTAAGACTGCCTTATAGCTGTTGCCACTTACACAGTGGGTCAGTGGTAACTTGAATGTCTGTGGGGTACTTAACTCTTTTTTTCCAAAAATCAATCTTTTTTTTTTTTTTTTTATTTCCGTAAAAATAGATCAGGGGAGGATGAGGTAATTGTTTTAAAATTTCTTTTAATAAAATACTGCTTTTCCCTTAATATTTGTAATCTTTTCACATTTACCTTATTAGGCAACCCTCCTAGTGTATTTATTCACTTGCTTAACATTCATCTAGTCTTCTTCCTGAGTTGTTGGGATGGAGGGATGAGAAGAATCATCCTTTTTTCACGTAGCCCTGTTTGCTGTATTGCTTCCCTCACGGCTTGGAAACGGGCACCAGCCTGTTCAGATGGCTGAAACTAGGGATGTTGGTGAAGCCAGGCAGGTGAATTGAAATGGACACCAGCTGAATGTCTTTCTTCAGAGGCTGACGCACCTGGTTTCCAATAACATAGAAGCACTGCTTTCAGCTGGAGCGAGAAGTCAGCTTATGGAGCTTCTGTTTGCTTGCTTTGAGCTGCGTGGCTGACGCACGTAATCAGAGAAGAGCACGTTTTAGGAAATGTTTCTTCGTTGGTATGGAGATGAAATATGGAAAGATAAAGTATCTCCGAGTAATTTGTCTGCTTGAGTCACATTTCAGCTGAGGGAATGGTTTGCAAAGGATTATGTGAATGGCTGTTTATTCAAATAGACTTCCTTTTCACATTTTGGAAAAAAAAAAAAGTGAAATAAAATAGATAAAAATACATAGACTTTATGCCTTTACATTTTCAGTGTTTAAATAACTTCTTTTTGTTTTAGTAATGATTTTCATATTGCACAGATAAAGACAGGAGGTTAAAGCCATGCCATTCAATTTTTAATATCAGGAGAATTGAATAAATTTGTTTATCCTAATGATATGTGTGTCCTTTTGTCTTAAAAGGATGGATTTTACGAAAAAACCCCAAACAACCGAAACCTTGAAACTCTTGTTTCAAGGCTTGTCTTCCCATCTGATGAATAGTGAAGTGCTTTGGGTTTTGCTTTTAGGAAGGGATGGGTGTTATTGTTGCATGTGTAACATTAAAACCATTCCTGAGTAATGGATCTCGTTCAATGGCAGTTACCTGATTCTTTCTTTACTGTTTTAAGCCATAGTACTTCAGGATTATGCCTTTTATTCTCAAAGTCCAAATTAGGTGCTGATCATGTTATAAATGCCATGTTGTATTTCACATTTACTTCTATTGATTCTCACTTCACGTATTTCATTGTGCTCCATTGATAGCAGCATGCTGCATCGAATTTAATATCTCAGTAGTATTTCAGCAGTCTTGTTAGGATGTCTTTTATATTCCAAATCATGGAGAGGCAAGCTAATGTGGTGGATCTAACATGCTTTTAAATTAATTCACCTACCACAAATTGATATTAAACAATTAATTTTGAAGTTTTTATAAGTTGAAAGCTCATTTTGCAGGATTGTTCAAACACGTTTCAGTATTTGTGTCATGATATAAGATTATTTATGGAAATAACGTATAAGGCAACTTCAGTGTTCTCTGAAAAACCTGTTAACAAAGAATAAGATTAGATAAGTTTGTATGATCTGACTTGTGGGCACTTCTCAGTGATCTTTTTTTATTCTGCTCAGACATTAGCCTATTGATGTAGGCTACATGGTAGAGTTTTAAACCAGGCTTAACTGCATTCCATTACATCAGTATCTGTTAGAATAGAAATTCCCATGAAGAAAAGGAGGCGAACTGAATACTTTTATTTCAATGTAATAATGCTAATTTACTATGAATGTCACCTTTTTTTCCCCTCAGTCTCTTCTATAGTCTTATTTTTCCAGTGTTTTCTTTGCTGGCCATGTCCTGTATCAAATTATCATGTAAGCAAATGAAATATATTGATCTGCCACTAGACTTTTAAGAAGTAGGAAATGTAATATGTCTTGGTAATGTTAATCCACTTTTTGTTTATTAAAATATGACCTGTTTAAAAATTTAAATGTATCAATGAAAGTGAAGGGAAATAAGATTTCTAATCCAGGCCACCCTAGATTAAATAAAAAGGAGGAAGGGAGAAGTTTGCCGACTGTGTATCGTTTTAGAGATGGGTAAAGGTACAGGGACAGCTCTTGGGATTGCATCTGAAGCAGTTACCTCCACAGATGATGGTAACGCCTGGGGCAGCTACACACTTGTGTAGGTGGCTTTTGTTCCTCTTTCCATGGCACCTGTCAGTGGAGGCAGCTCAGCAGAGGATGCTGTACAGCTGGGGAGCTGAGATTATCTATTTACTCTGTAGAAACTGGACTAAATAGCCTTGAAAGCCAAAGTTTCCTATTCTGTGTGGGAAAAGCACGGTACTGATGTGACTGACATCTTCCCCTTTTGTCAGCTCTGCTGTGTGAAGCTTTTTGCACTGATTTTTGTTAATTCTTAGGAGTCAAGCCAAACCACAATTGATGTCTATCAGAAGTGAGTGCAACTTAATTATGAGGACGATAAAAACAAGTTACATCTTCTAGAAATATCTTCCCCAGTTCTGGGTTTCCCAGAACATTCTGTCTTTCTGCTACTTGGACTGCAAATCTTTCAGGGCTTCTGTTTTCAGGTAGTGGCATTGCCAGACACATGGGTGCTACTAGTAAAGAAAGAACAGAAATATGCAGATTAGTGGTGTTACTGCAGCATGCTGCTAAAATAAATGCTCAGCAGCAAGAAATGGCAGTGCCACAAAGTTCTTGCCCTTCTCACTTCTTATGCTATTTGCAGTCTGAAGAACTTTAGAGCACAGCACTCGCAAAGATTATTATTTTTCTTCTAGGAGATATGAAACAAAGTACAGATGAACCCCATCTGGAAATGACTGAGATCAGCTTGCTCATATACCTTGGAAAATGTTCCCTGATCTGCAAGGTGCTTTGCTGTGATTCAGAGTTGATCAGGGAACTATTGGATGTGTTTGACATCCTGACAGCAAACCCCCACTTTCTTTTAAAAGCTGTGCAATAATTTTGTTAATCTGGATTTCAGTTTTAATTGGTGAGCTAGCTGTGGTAACATTTGTATCTCCAGTGGCAATAGCAGGACTTCTAAGTCATAAGAATTTTAAAAGTTCGTTGGAATTTTATTTCTAAATGAGAAGCAGACTAGTGTGCCTATATCTCAGAAGTACTGTAAGGCTCAGGGATTTTTGTTTCAAACACTGATGTGTAAGAAATGAGTAGAAGTAACAGAAGTTTGGAATTATTAATTTGAGAAAATGGTGCTTCCCCTCACAAAGGCAGTCTTTAAGGTGCTTGAAAATGTTTCTTCTGTCTTGTGTGCAAAATGGTGGAGTGTCCTGCAATTGTGGTAGCCCTTTGGACTTGGGTTTGCTTGTTAGCCTCAGTGACTCCAGCAGCACTGTAGTATCATTCGATGGTGTTGTTTTTACTTGCCGTAAACGAATGGTGTCTTAGTCATGTTCCTGGTGGAAGGAAAAGAGAGGAAAGCAGAGGGAGAGCCAAAACCTAATTACTGATATAGAAAAAAAATCCTCCTAAACCACACTAACCAAAATCTCAAACCGAAACACAACCCAAAACAAAGGAACCCTAGAAATATGAAACTCAAAACACCAGGTATAACACGTGGAGAGGGTACAAGCAGTGACAACACTGTGCTGAGCGATGTGTGTAAAACATGCCTCCCTTTAGTATATTGTAACTACAACTGTGGGTAATGGTTCTCCTCTTACAAAACCTTTAACATCGCTTTCTCTAGGTACAAGCAGTGACAACACTGTGCTGAGCGATGTGTGTAAAACATGCCTCCCTTTAGTATATTGTAACTACAACTGTGGGTAATGGTTCTCCTCTTACCTCCCTTTCTAAAACCTTTAACATCCCTTTCTCTAGTTTAACTTCAAGTTATTGATTAGTTTAGTCTTTCTTTTATTTATATGGTGGTTATCATTGTTTAATTTTAATTTCATAGCCATTGGTGTGCACTGTGCTCACTTTTTTTCCATCCAGTTTGAAGCCTTGGCATATTCGTGCGCAATGGAGTTGTACAGAAACCTACTGTCTATTTCCCAATGTGCTCCAGGGAAACAGTAGCATAGCTCGGTTCTCCTGTTGATCTGCCCGGGGAGTACAGTACTGCTGGCAAATACTGTAAATATGTCTCATAGAGGATATTGCAGTTTTGACTGCCTGTTAAAGAAGTACACTACTTTTCTTTATTGTAAGCTTTTTTTAAAGCTTGTAAGTATTCTTCACTCCTCCCATATAAGCATGAGGGGTATACATGCTTATCTATGTATACATCAGAGAAAAATATTTTCTTTGAAGTGTTGAGACCATTGTAAGTTACAGAAACTTCTTATCTTTCATTTTGTTTCTTCTTGTCTTCCTCTGAGTAGTCACAAATTAAAGTGAAAGTATCTTTACCTGTAATGGATGTTTATTGTTGTTATGCCTAAAAAAGCCTATTTAAAGAACCATATGCTCAATTTCAGGTGATTTGTTTATATTTGTTGAATATTTCTGGGGCTGAGTTTTCCACTTTGAGCTGGTGTTAAAGGAATTGTTTTGATTTTTTTTTTTTTTTTTTTAATAGGTAAAGACAGAGTTTTCAACACCCCCTTGTGTGAACAAGGAATTGTTGGCTTTGGTATTGGAGTTGCTGTTGCCGGTGCTACAGCCATTGCAGAAATTCAGTTTGCAGATTACATTTTCCCAGCATTTGATCAGGTTTGTACTATTACGTGTGACAGAAGTAAAAAGAAATACGACTGTCTAAATTACTCTTCTGTTAGCATTAATGCTTGGTTTGAAGATGTACTGTATGACTAATATTTATGCATGCTTTAAGTAAACAGGAAGGTACCAAGGCCAGTTTGAAAGCTGATTAAATAATGGAAATTAAAAATGTGGTTTGAAGCAAATGTCTCTTTGTTTTTGTTTTTTTTTTAGTAGTGGCTGTGTTGGCTTCAGCAGCCTTAAATTACTCAGCTGTGTCTTTCCAACACCATCTATCACTTCTCTATGCTTCTGCAGCTGGCCGTGTGTCCACAGGACAAACTACAGATTTGAACTGGGCTGATTGACAGCATGGGCATGGGGAAACAACTGGGTTATATGGCTGCTCTTCAGCCCTGGGCCTCTAACTTCAACACACTAAATTATTGCCTCGTTTGCCTTGGAAAATGTTTGCCTTTCCACTGACTTACAGGATTCCTTTGCTTCTAATTTCGTCCTCTGAATCCCATGAATGGTGCAGATGCTGTAGTTACATCTTACGTATTGTAGAGGCTTAATGATGCATAACTAAAGGTATTGGACTGAATGTTACTTTTGTGTATGAATCTTCCCAGATTGTTAATGAAGCAGCAAAATATCGTTACCGCTCTGGAGATCTGTTTAATTGTGGAAACCTCACCATCAGAGCCCCCTGGGGCTGTGTGGGTCATGGTGCGCTATATCACTCTCAAAGTCCAGAAGCCTTTTTTGCTCACTGTCCAGGAATAAAGGTATAGTAACTCTTATTTTATTAAGATTTTTTTTTTTGTTAATGACCTTGACTAACAATGAGTCTAGATGCAGACAGAGGAAGAAGAATGGAAGTCCAAGTCTACAACAAAAAAATCTGAATATGTTAGTGAAAAGCTTTTTTAGAAGTTTTCAAGTTATTAAAGTTAGTGTGTTAAGAGTTTGAGAGTTTATAGCCATTATTGAAGCAAACTTTAGTAGACATAGGATTTTGTGTTTGTGTGCTTTTTGCACTAAAAGCATACATTTTACATCTATTCTGTCCAGTACAGCAGAAATTAAAACCTAGTGCTAATAAATAGTACTTTCCTTTTTTTTTTTTTTTTTCCTTTCTGCATCTGTTGCCTTAAATGCATTATTGAATTAATTTATGTGAATGACAGTGACAGGCAGTGGGCACAATCTGAAACACAGGAGGTCCTGCCTGAACATAAGGAGGCACTTGGCGGAGGCTGCCCAGAGAGGTTGAGGAGTCTCCATCCTTGGAGGTATTCAGAAGTTGTCTGCACATGGTCCTGGGCCACCAGCTCTAGGTGGTGCTGCTTGAGCAGGGACGTTGGACCAGATGACCTCTGGAGGTGGTGCCAGCCTCAACTGTTCTGTGATTCTGTGAATTATAACTTTAGGCATGCTTTCTGTGTGAAATGGTGGCATTCCTTGAAGCTAAGATTTGTGTGCTGAAGACACACGTTCATTGTGATCTGTTCTTTAAGCTATTGTCTAGGTACAGTTCTGATGTTCTAAACCCAGATATTACTCATTTACAGGGAGGCCATAGCCATTTCTCTTACTTGTCTCTCTTTAGTTAAATGAAAAATCTTGTATTATTCACATTTTATTTCATGATATTTGAGAAATGGAATGCATTTTTTGTCTTTCGGTGTTCTTTGTGATCTTTGAGGTGTTCCTTTTCTGAACATATTTCCTGATATAGACAAAAGCAATCCACAAAGTCTTTTGCCAGGTAATTGAATAAAATTGTTCCTTGAGCTTGTTTAAAAGCTAGAGTAGTCATGTGGATAACTTGATAACATGATAACTTATATGATTAAGATACTGATACCAGGTCTAGCTAATCTATGCTGATCTTGTTGGTCAATCTCAAATGTTTATGTACTGAACCAAGTGCTGAGATTTAGTGGTCCACTCTGGTGATTAAAACTTTTTAATTCATAGCAACCTAGTACTACTGTGTTTAGTCTTCTGAATAAATTAAGAATTTTATTTAAATGCTCAATTTCATTTATTTTTCTCTCATCTCTGGTCTTTTCGTTTTTTCACTTTCTTTTGCTTTTAGTATTTTAGACTATGTTGAATTTTGTATCTTTGTGAAAACAATGCTGTTCCTTTAACATTATTTTCAAAGCTGTTCATTAATGTAGTCAATAACGTTAGAGACTTTATCTTCAGGGTTGCAGGTCTTTTTTTTGAATGAATTCAAACCCAGCCCTTAGCAGACGAATCCAGACATGCAAATGAACTATGGTTCAGATGCATTTGCAAAAGTCCCATATCCATGCACATTTTCTCCAAATTACAGGAGGAAAGGCTGGGTATTACAAGCTGGAAAGGGTAAGATTGATCTTTGGGGAGAATGGTTTTCAAAACTTCCCTCTTATTAAACTCTGTGGCAGGTTCCTGGCTTAAGATTTTTATTTTGTGTTTTTCATAAGTGAAAGGTGAGGTTTGGATTTTGCAAGCAAAAGGGACTTTGCACAGCTTCGGCTGTTCAGGGGAAGGACTGTAATCATTAGTGCTTAAGACAAGGCTTGTTGGGGTGATGAGGACACTGCTAGATGGTTAAATCTTTTGTCTTCTGTTGTGAGGATGTATGTCTTCAAGGATCAGACTGTCTTCCAAAATTACTGTGTTGACTCTCTCCATTCTGTTGTAAGACTGCTCCAGAATATTTGCTGTCAGGGCTAGAAGCTTTCTCTTCATTTCCAGACTAAATTTGTTCCTGATTAACTTGTATATTT
The DNA here is from genome assembly GCF_000699245.1 of Pterocles gutturalis. Lineage (NCBI taxonomy): Eukaryota > Metazoa > Chordata > Aves > Pterocliformes > Pteroclidae > Pterocles > Pterocles gutturalis. Next base: position 77,263 of record NW_010119173.1, on the reverse strand, counting down.
AACTTCTCTGTCCTTCATCTTCCCTTTCATATGCTAAGAGAACAACTGTTTTTCCTTTAGCCTTTGTTCTGTTAGACTAAACAAATCAAACTATCAAAGAGATGGTAGTTTCTGAAGCTCTTTTGTCATCATTTTGTTATAATTTGTTTCATTAATTTTCTTTCAAAACAGTTGATACAGTCATGAAGTATTCCAGCTGAGTTTCTAGCAGTGATTTTTTGCAATAGCACTAACAATTTCTTGACTATATTATTACACTTTTTTAAGGGTTGTACTGCTGAGTGCCCTAGTCATCCTTTGTGCAGATGATAACCTCAGATCTGAATTTCTTCTGCTGCGTTCTAAATTTATAACAAAAATCCTGAAGTGTGTGACTTCTCAGTATATGTTGTTCAGTTTGCTTTTGCTTCTGTCAGTCGTGTCCTCAATGTGCTCTAGGTCTCTTCGGTATAATCTTTTGTAGTGGTAGTGACCCTCAGCCTTTGAATGCTTTTCATTACCATGTTCTGACTTAACGTTCTAAATGAATCAGGTAAATAAAGTCTGTCCTAAAAATGATGCTTAAGGAGCTGCACTAGTAACATCCATCAGTTGGGTAATTTCCCATGTGTCTGGTGCCAACTGCTTTGGTGAAATATTCTGGCTCGTTTAGCAGAATCCCCTACCAAATTGATTTGATGTGATAGCAGAGTTAAGCTGTGTTTTGACTCTTTTGTGTTACTTTGATATAATTAAATGTACTTATACTCAAAAAATATTTGGAAGCCTTGGAAACTTGTGTAGGCAGCAAGTCAACGCCTGTAATTATCTGGAATTTTATTTTTTGTTCTTTAAAGAAGTTCTACAGCTCATGTTTTTAGTCAGAGGGTGCCACTTCTAACTTCCCATCTGTGCAAATGTTTGCTAGCAGACTTCAGGCTGTATGTGCCAGCTCTTGGAGATCTCTGGCATGTAAATTAACTGGTCCTTCTGATTTGAGGAAAGTGAGCTCTTGTGTTCTGTTTTCATTTAAACTGTGATAATTTGGTAATTTTTTGTTCATAATCAACATTCTCTTAGATCGTCCAGAATTAACTCTTCTGTTGGCAAATCAATTATACTTTTCCCTTCTAAGAATTCAGATTATATCTGGAGGCCTTGCTTGCTTTCCTCTTTGCTTGATAATCGTTTCAGATATTTTTTGTTATTTGTTCATTTCCAAGATCAACAGATTCCAGGCTTCCACAATAAGCAAAGGAAGTCAACTTTCAATAGCTATTTCCTTTTTCAGATTTCAAAACTTACTGCATGAAGCCTGAATACCTTCTAGGCATTCTCTGATGAATCTTTACCCAAGCAACTGAGGATCGCTCAGCTGAACTTTTTTGTCATACATCTACATTAATTTTACTAAACTAACATTTAAATATTTTTTTAACCTTTCTTCTGTTCCTTTTATCTCAAAATGTTGTTGTTAATGTGCTAGTTCTGCCTCACTGGAGGGGAGTCCATTAGAATTTTAATCACGGTGTAGAGGGGAACTATTCAAGCCTCATGAATGAAGAAAATAAAATTCTAAATTTGGAGTGTGTGTTAGTAACATAGCACTAGTGTTAATTCACTTTGTAAGAACTGTTCAATCTGTGTATTTAAAGCAAATAATTACTTAGGTTTTAATATTAATTGAGGAAGCTTGTAGCAGAATTGCTTTTTAAATAAACTATTTAAAAATATTTTTACAGATTGTTATTCCAAGGAGTCCTCTTCAGGCCAAAGGACTGCTGCTGTCATGCATAGAGGACAAAAATCCATGCATATTTTTTGAACCTAAAATACTTTACAGAGCTGCAGGTAAAGCTTTATAATGCTGTATTTTCCAATAAAGCAACACTTTTTTTTTTTTTTTTTTTTTTTTGCACATATATGTTGATAAATCATAGCTAAAGCAATACTGTAACAGAAGTATTGACTTGTGCTTGTTTTGTCTCTTGCTGTGCTTGGGGGTTGTGTTTTTAGAGGAATTGTGAAAACGGAATAAGATCTCTAAATTTGGCTGCAAAGATAGATGAATGTTTACAGTCTGATTCATGCTAAGTTAACTTTGGAAGTGGAATGTTTTGTACAGTCAGGTTAAAATAAATAGAACTAAGAGGCATTATCCTTTACCAAATTACAGTATAAATTTGACAGAAGTTAAACTGCTTTCTTTTTGATAACTCTAGATACTAAAATAACTTCCGAGATCAGTTTTTATTTATTTTTCTGAAATAATTGAACATCACTATCACCATTTTCCCAAAGTTAAAACTTCTTAAAAATCTTGAAAATCAGCCCCTTAGATTTTAATATTATGTGTAAGGAAGTGTGTTTGCCAATAATTTTTCATTTTTTTTAGTCGTAGTGAACTTTTTGGTACAAAGAAGTTTTAACAGCTATCATGATGTGTAACTTACAAGAACAGAGTAATCTGAAGATGATAATGCTTGAGTTGGTTATAGAAATTATCTTATTACTTCTTTGGACTAGAGAAACTGGACTGAGAGTAGATAGTAGATGAAAATGAATTTTGCGTGTGGAGATAGGCAGAGTGATTGGGTGAGCAACTGATAAAATAGAACTCAAGCCATCACTTACCTTCAGCATTTCTATGTCATATAACTTTATATACCAACTATGCTTCAATCCATCAATGCAATTAATGATTTGACTTTGTGTGTGGATTTAAGTTAGGCGAAGGACAAAATATCTGTATTTTACTTTGGACCTTTCAACAGCACTTTTCAGTTTTGTTAGTAAATTTGTCCTCTTCCTGAGAAGAGAACCAAAGAATAACAAGAGAAAGATTTAGAAAGAACACATTGAAACTACAAAAAAGTAGCAGAATAGCTCAGGAACAAACAGGGTGTTTACAGGGAAACTGCTTATTTGCTTTTATACAATGGTTTAGCAATGTATTGTTAAAAGTGCAGCTATTCTTAGTGTGGTGTGATGTACCCAAAGGTTATTGCGTTCCTTAAGTTCAGTGTGTTTTGAGAGCTTACTGAAATTTAGCAATAAAGACCTCTGACCATTCATTTAGATGATGAAGTAGTTTAGAAAATGAACTTGAGTCTTAAAGTCCTGTTAAGCAAAAAAAAAAAAAGGGAATTTAAAATTCCTGTATCTTTAAAACAACCCTTTCTTTTTTTTTTTTTTTTTTTTCTTCAGTATTTACCAGTCACAAATAGAGACTGTAGAGCTAATAATATACTTGCTTTCATAGTGGAATGAATGGCTGCACGTCAATATCACAAAGCTTTTGAGAACCTAGGGAGGTTTTTGTGTTAGAGGAAATGACTTGTAAAGCAATTGCTGGATCATCTTGTGGACAGAAATCAGCCTCGTGAATGAAATCTTGAGTAAAGATGTGCTGAAATAGTGGCTAATGTGGTTTGTGTGCTGGTCAGTAACCAACCACAGTGGTGCTGTGAGATGATGTAGGTAGCTGCTGAAAGACTGTGATTTCCTCCTGTGTTCTGATGGCCTGATTTTCAGAGATCATCCTGACTTTTTTTTGTCTTAAAATTTATAAGAACATCAGTTTAGTGGTCTGGGCTCAAATTTGTGTCAACGTGTGAAGGACTGTGACAGGTAACTTCATTCGTTTTGAGACAGTTTTGAGTGGACTGTTTGTTATTTCTCCAATAAAAAGCAGGAATATTTTATTCTGTGGAAGAGTTTTGATGTTCCTTTTATTTTCATTGAAAACCTTTCCCTCTGGTATTGTTAGTTCATCATAACTGTTTAGCTGTCCTTTGTGGGTTGGATCAGTTTGAACTGAAAGAAGAGTGGTATCTGGGAGTTTCTCCTGGAAAATCAGTATATTTTAGAGTTTCTTATGCTGCTGGCCGTGCTCAGGGTATCCTGTAATTTCACCATAGAAACAAAGGGGCCTGGTGAGTTCAGAAATGGACCAGGGTGGTCACCATTGTTTGTTTGGACCAGAGGCATCAGCAATAAGACACAAGCCTGATAAACAAGAACAGGATAAAAGGTGGAAAGAAGAATTTTACAAATGCAACTGTCATGTTTTGAGCAGAGCAAGTTTTTATAATATCCCATATGAGTGTGTTGATGCTAGCAGGAGAGAGAAGATAGTACAGATTCAGAAAGTCACTTGCACAGTAAGCTTGAACTATGTGTTTCATGTATCTTTCCATTAGTGTCTCAAAATACTACAGGCTTTCCAACACGTAGACTTTCCAAAACAAGAAGACAAAATGGTATCGCATGTTCTCTGTTGCTTTATCTCTCTATTTTTTATTTTTTTTTTAGGGGGGGGGCAGGATGGGGGGAGTTACTGATTTCTACCAGAAACTTCCACTTTGATACATTTTTTGGAGAGGGACAGGATATTAATACTATAATATGGTATAAAACACCACCCATAAATAATTTTCTTTATTTCTGTGATGATTGCTAAGGCATTAAATAATGAAATTATATTGCCCCTACCATAAAATTTTTTTGCTATAGCTTCATGTGAATAGACATTTTTGTTGCAGAGAACTTCATAGCTGATGTTGCAATGGGTGTGCAGGGACTTCATTGAAAAATTAAGGTGTCAAAGACAATAATGGGGAGTAGAACTTCCTATCTGTAAAGATAATGTAGGCATTTGAGCGTCGTCATTCTCCTCTAATGGAATTCTCTGTCTCCCTATGAGACCTCTAAATAGCTATCCATGATATTTTGTTTGAAGTTGTTAATATCTTTGAAATTTCATGTGAAAATGTGCTGTAGATGGGATAGTCTTTAAAACACAGGATATCTGTTCTTGTTCATGTGGGTTGAAGCTACTAATGCTTGAAAACAATCAAAACAAAAAAACCAACCAAACCAAACCCAACAAAACCCCCACACCCGCAACACCCCAACAAAATCTATTCCCCTTGCTTCTGCACCCATGCGTTGCTGCTATCGTTGAAATTAGCTGCTGGATGCTACAGATGGAAGATACAGTATATCTGGCTTAGGATGTATGACCTGAAGGTGCTTTTTGAGGATGTTAAGCAAGGTGCCAAGCCGTTGCTGTTTTATGGAAGCTCTTGTGCAGAACCAACCTTGCAACTTAACATCTGATGGATACCTCCGAGCTCTGTAGGCCCACCGATTGCTTTCAAGTTTGGTCTGGGGTTTGGGTGTTCTTTTTGACTTGTTGATGACAGGGCAGGTTTTTCAAGATTTAACCACAGGGTTTTTTTGTAACAGTAAAGGCATCATACAAAAAAAAGAAGAATCTTTGTAAGTGTTTTGAAACATAAGTCTGGTCTCCATGGTAAATCAGGGCTGTAGCACAAAATATTTCGGTGTGACTATCACATGGATGTTGTGATTGCTTGCTATTTTTTCGGAATAATGAATTTAGCTGGATGTCTTCCCAAATGAACACAGATTTGTTTATTCAAATAGGTTGAATGCTTATTCAAACATGAGGTAAAACTAACCGTGTTATTAAATGAACATTCATTTCTGTATGAATATGCTATCCAAGCGTGCTTTTGCCCACACAAGGTACAAGAATAAAATTAGGTCTTAAATCTTCACCTTCGTCATCCCTGGGTGAATGGTGGATTCTGAAGTAGCATTGCCTTAATTTCACCACATTCACACTGTGATGAACTGGGGAGAAAAGACAACTTCCAGAGTGAAGAACAGCTTTGCAAGAACATCTTGAAAACATTTTCCAGTTCATTCAAAAAGTAACTCACACCATAGATATCTAAGAACCCCGGTAACACCAAAAGGAGGGAGTGGACTTAAAGCTGAGGTCTTAAACTCTGCCTGGGTGTTTCTTAATAGTAAGCTTTTAAAGTTACAGAATAGAACTATGTATTTTGTTTGAATGAAATACATTTGATAAATTTCATATTCTGCGTTAGCTCTGATGTGCAACCAATTTGAAATAGTCACTATATACAGATACGTGTTTATGTATAGGTATATATAATGTTACCTATATGCATATATATGTATGTAAGACATATCATAAAGCAGTAGCTATATTGGAAAAGAAAAAGAAGTATACTTAGCATGCAAAGTTGTTGCTAGTAACTGCAGCTTTCTTCTTCCCATATGCTGAAGCCATACAGCACTGCATCTGTGCTAAAGCCCCAGGCAGGACTGACTGCCTCTTTCTCTTGCATCGTCAGCCACTTTCCTAGTGGTTTGTTTAGCAGAGGACTTGCTGTTTCTCAGTGTGCCTGGGCTCTTTGGAGGGCTCACCCTTCCTCTTTTCCTTTCAAAACTCTTGACTGACAGCGGATCTTAGCCAGAGGATCTTAGCCTGTCGAGCAGCCCTGCATGGTTCCCCCAGGAGACAGAACAGCCTTTTACTTGCCTCACTCCAGTCCCTCTGGGTAGCTGGTTTTTGGGACACGTGCTGTTCCCACCCCAACAGCTGGTGACCGAGACTCCCAGTTGCTCCTGTAGCTGACACCACAGGTCTAGGGCATCTGCACCCCAGTTTGACTCCTGTTGCCGGCCCAGTGTCCTGTGGTCTTATGCTGATCTCAGCAGCAGCTGGCACAACACTGGGCCCTCAGGTGTCCGTGCTCATCATTTGCCCACAGGAGAGATGGGGAGGCACTCTTTATCAGGGAGTGTAGTGAGAGGACAAGGGGTAATGAGTATAAGCTGAAAGAGAGTAGACTTAGATATTAGAAATAAATTCTTTTCAGTGAGGGTGGTGAGGCAGTGGCCCAGGCTGCCCAGAGAAGCTGTGGGTGCCCCATCCCTGGAGGGGTTCAAGGCCAGGCTGGATGAGGCTTTGGGCAACCTGGGCTGGTGGGAGGTGTCCCTGCCCATGGCAGGGGGTTGGAACTCGATGATCTTTAAGGTCCCTTCCAACCCAAACCATTGTGATTTGATATTACTTTGTTTATAGCTTCTCCTTTTTTTCTTTATCATCCCATTTGACAAGGTCCTCCATAATATAATCTTACTGAAAGAAACACTCCTACATCCCCTTACCCTTAGCAGTAATTGGGACTGAGCAGGTTTGGTTCTTGTTACTGCCTCCCTCACCATTTGTTGGTTAGGTTTGTGGCCTTGGGTGTTCTTTCTTACGGCTTCTCCCTCTTCCTGTTATCTCCTTTTGCATCAAAAAGATACTTGTCTAGACACCCTTAAAGGAGCAGTTGCTCTCTCCCTTCACATAACCTTACAGTGGTCATTAGATGTTTTGTGTACGTTAGTTTGCCTTGTGTAAAATTAGAAAGGACCAAAGACATGTAAGCCTTTCTGCGTAAAAGTCCAGAGTTAAACAGACAAGTACACATACAGAGAGAGAATTCTGTTGCTGGTTAACTTAGGAGATTACAATGTTATGGAAAATGCTGTAGTGATATCCCCCGAAATGTCAGACATACTAAGATAATATCTGAATTAAAAAGGAGGCTTTGATTTATAAAAAGTAGTTAACAGCCTGTGCAGTGTTAAGAGCACATAATGATTATGAATCAAAGGAGAAGATGAGTCACCTTGACATTATCAGGTTTAGACATCTTGTGGAGAACCTACTCTGATATTTTTTGACCTTTTCAGTTTCATTTAGTTGTACTATATATGACATTGGGGGTCTAGAAATAAATACAACTTGCATCAGTGGTTGTTATAGAGACAAGACAGGTAAGATGAGAAAACGTGTTTTCTTTTTGCTGTTCAGATTGCTCTTTTAGAAACAGCAACAGATGGTGCAGCCTCTTAAAATTAACTAGTGATGGCCATTTTTCTCTGATAATTATAACTTTTTGTTAATTGCTTCATCGGAAATCTGTATTTGAAATATTTGATTTAAAATTTTTTTTATATCTTCAGTAATAGATGAATGGGCTGTTTTGTGTAAATGTTTTCCTGGTTTGGTTAATTATTACGGAAGGATATGCATAGAATAATTTCATATGCATAGAATAATTTCATATGCTACTTTTCATTCATCATTCTTAGTAGAGGGAGGAGTTTTTGCAAAGGCTTTTAAAATAATTTTTCGATGAGCTGAATTTTGCATTTAAAAGTGTCAGGACTTCTAGATGAGCTCGTCCAATGGGCATCTTGTTGCAGAATGGTTTAGTTGTAAAAATAAGTCAGTTAATTTGTGTAATTGTGTTTTTAATTTCCCTAAATGGATAAAACCATTACGCAGAGAAGGAGCTCTTTTTGTATCATGTACACTGTCCAGTTCTTCATCTGGTGTGTCCCACGGTCACTTCAAACCCTTCTCACCCCTGTCAGTTGCCTGGGTTTCCACTCTATCACGGTTTGACCTGGCTGTCAGCAAAACACCCTGCAGCTGGACATGTCCCTCTTCCCCCCTCCCTGTCCACAGGGATGGGGGAGAGAATGCAAGGGGTAAAGGGAAAAGGCTTGTGGGTTGAGATAAGGACAATTTAATAACTATAAACTACAATAAAATTGAAAATAATAATTAAAATAATAGTAACATACAAATGTATAAATCATAGAATCACAGGATGGTTGGGGTTGGAAGGGACCTTAAAGATCATCGAGTTCCAACCCCCTGCCATGGGCAGGGACACCCTCCACCAGCCCAGGTTGCTCAAAGCCTCATCCAGCCTGGCCTTGAACCCCTCCAGGGATGGGGCATCCACAGCTTCTCTGGGCAACCTGGGCCACTGCCTCACCACCCTCACAGTGAAAAAAATTATTCATAATATCTCATCTAAATCTCCCCTCTTTCAGCTTATACCCATTACCCCTTGTCCTCTCCCTACACCCCCTGATGCAGAGCCCCTCCCATCTCTCCTGTAGCCCCCTTCAGGTACTGGAGGCTGCTGTAAGGTCCCCCTGGAATCTTCTCTTCTCCAGGCTGAACAACCCCGACTGTGTTTTTAACAGTATAATTAAAAATCTACATAGTAATATCTAAACCTTTGAAATAAAGGCTAATACTCAATGTTATTTTGGTCCGTTGTTTTAGATTACATTAGCACTGAAGAAAATTTTTAGCATGTATTTTTGTGGGATAATCTAATTGTTATTTTCCCCCTCTGTTTTTATTTATTCAGTGGAACAAGTTCCCGTGGAGCCCTACACCATTCCGCTGTCTCAAGCTGAGGTGCTGCAGACAGGCAGCGATGTGACCCTGGTTGCCTGGGGCACTCAGGTCGGTAAGGCTCTTAGAAGCTCTTTGTCGTCCCGCAAAGCCTAGGCTAAGGGTTAGGTGTTGTTTCAGTAGTGTTGCATTCAGGCTGAAGTGCCAGACAATAAACAGCATACATCTTTCATCACCATATGCTTGAATAAGTGGTTGCCAGTGATTATATTTATATGTAACCTGCTTTTTATTGTGTAAGGTTTTAGTCATGTTTGCTTGAAGCTGACTTTGGCAGTGTGGAAGAGGTACCTGTGGCAGTGGGAAAGGAGAGTTCAGAGCAGTACACTGAAAGGAAAGTATCGATTTTTACTGCGTGATTTGAAAAAGTGCAGTCCGGGGTTCCCTTTACACAGAGAGTTATCCACTGAACATGTAACACAAATAGAGATCGATATAGTTTTGATTCTAACAGCTACATTTCAAAGCTCTTCAAGAATATAACTGGCCACCCCTCCTGCCCCAAATTAAGGTGTGCAAATGTTGAAAAATCTGGTAGAAAAAAATTACATGTTCATTTTCAAGAATTATAGAAAAAAAATTTTAAGTCTATTTTGGAATTAACAGAAAACCCTTTTTATTACCTTTAACCTATCATTAAGAAAATTGCCCTTTTCCTGGATTAATTATATCTGAGAAGCTTTTAGAGACGGGATTGTCAGAACTTTCATCACAAGAATATTGAATTGATCTCTGGTATTGTGCCTTTTTTTTCTTTCTGCATTTTGTTTGAAATCTGTAATCTTTAGTGTTTTTCTGCAGTAGTTTCCATGTCCTCAGACTGCTTGTTTTCCTTTATATCTGTGTCTGTTCCTCCTAGTCTCTGATGCTTTGCACTGGTATTAAATTATGGACTCCTTCGATATCTTTGCTTGTAGTAATTTCTTCAGCAGAAAACAGTTTCTGTAAGTTCTCCATGTTCCCTTCTGAAAGTGCAGATTTTTGCTCCATTTGGATGAAATCTTAGTGTTCATCATATTCCTAAACATTGAATTGATAAAGTAATGGCTTGAAAGCTGGCTGTGGAGATTTAATAATACCCTGAGTTTACTCAGTAGGCAGTACTGCAGAGAGGGCTTGGAGTGACATCCTTCAAAAAACCCATGTGCTTTGGAGTTTGGAAAATATAGGCCAAGTGTTAAGACGGGTGGTGCTTTTGATGCGAATAGTAGTAGGATGGATGTGCAGCCCTAATCCAGATTTATGAGCTGACCAAACCATGGGTGCGGCTGTATACAGCGTGGGGACAGATGCGTAGCATGCATGCAGTAAATCCACCGTGGTCTGGATGGGTCAGGGTTCTGCAGCTCAAATATGTTCAGGGAGTTTGTGTTGAGGGTGTTTGCAGGCTGTGTACGTAAACTTGGAACTTGATTGCTAACTGTGCAGCCAATCCAGAGTTTACTGTCAGAGCGATTGCACGTACTCACTGGTTACTTCTCGTATGATTTCGGACGTTAGGTAGTTGCGTGGCAGCTGCTGCGCTGGTGGCGTTGCCTGGTGCTTGCTTTCCTGGCTGGTACTAATGAGAGGTAGTAAAGGCTCATAGTTCCACTCCAGTTGTGCTCAGTGTTTTATGGTCATTAACTAATCCTTATCTCCTGTGAACTAGGTAAATGTTCTCACTGATACATCAGAGAAACGGCCAAAACGTTCATCCCCATGTGTCGTGTTGAAAATTCCCAAGCCCTCTTTTTACAGCTTCAGCTGTATTAAAAATTTAAACAAAACCACTGCAAGCTATTTTTACTTTTTGTTGTCACAAAGCTTGTATTGATTTACCTTTTAAAATAGTCCTTTGGTATTTAGCTATTCCTATTTGCATTATGTAGGTGCATATTTAAATCCTCAATCATGTGGTTTCAGCACAGATTTTTTGCTCTGTGTAGAATTTAATACTGCTCTCTGACCCTCAGGCAACTGGCACTGCCTGACTGTGTCCATAATGTTAAATTCTGTTGCCTTCCATTCCAAGATGACCTCATCCAATTTGCTTATTGGGGATGGTCCTTAGCCTCCAACCCCTTACCTATGCCTAGAAGTTGCTTGATGGAGGTCATCTGCCTCAGTCCAAACCTGTATTATGGAATGTTATAACAGTAAGAAAAACATCAGAATTTATTACAGCATTGTACTGAGAAATTATTTTTTTACTCTCATCTCATGAGCAAATACATTTTGCTGAGATATTTGTGGAGGATAATCTGAGTTGTTGTCATAACAGTTGTTATTTTCCGTGTCGGAGCATTTGCTTGCTAATGGTTGTTATAGAGGAGCCAATACTTGGAGTACGTTTTGCTCAAGTGTTGTTTAACATAATGTCAAGATACGTTTTTGAATGCTCGTTGTATTGCCTTCCTTTCTTTTCATATCCTAACATCACAGAATCACAGAATCACAGAATGTTAGAGATTGGAAGGGACCTCGAAAGATCATCTAGTCCAATCCCCCTGCCGGAGCAGGACACCTAGATACCTTATTATAAAGATGTTAATAGATGTGGATTGTTTTACATCTACTTTGGTGCACTTAAATATGCTGCTAACTACATTCCTTGACTGGTGGATAGTGAATAACGTGTATCTAATTCAGCACAAGCCTCTGGCTAGAGGGGAATACTTTTCCCTTTTAGTTAATTGTAATAATGAGATAATGCGACATTTCTAATGTTGGTATTAAACTGTGTTGGAAGATCAGTGAATGGTCATATTGTCACGTTAGTGCCAGTATGCTTTGATTGTGGGCGTCAGGACTGGATGTTTAATTTTTTATGTGGTACTTACTATTCCTCCTAACTGTTCCTAAGATAATGCTTTGGAGATAATCACTTAGTAATCTATTGCACTTTCAGTAAAAGTCCAGTTACTAGGGCTGTTTTTGAATGTACATGATGCTTCTTGCAGAATTTCACATGACTGCTACATCAAAATACATTACTTGGATATATTTGGATCTTAGCTTAGTTTCAGTCCTAAAAAAACCTTATCCTAAACCCCAACCTGACTACAAATATAAAATAATGAGTCTGGATACTGGTCACTGGAAGATACTTTTCTAAAGAGCAACAGTTTTGTTTTCAGCAGTTCTTTGTTGAAGGTAGTTTTTGAAGTGATGCTAAAATACTAGGAATAATGTAGTAAATAAGAAGAATGAACCGAGTAATAAATATTTATTAGATTACTGAATGAAAAGGCTTCGGCTAAGGATGCCAGTAATATGTTAAATCACTGCTTGTATTCAGTGTGTATAATTTAGAACATCTTAAGCAGAAATTAAAAATTTACTAGGTGATAAGACGTTGCCTTTTCAGGTACATGTGATCAAAGAGGTGGCAGCAATGGCTCAAGAAAAGCTTGGTGTGTCTTGTGAAGTGATTGATTTGAGGACCATCTTACCCTGGGATACGGAGACTGTTTGCAAGGTAGGGAAATGTTGCATGTTAATTTAAAACCACAACAAACCAAAAAAGCCTACTAATTCCAATAATTTAAATGCAAATAAAAATGACCTTGTTCTTTAAGTTTTTTTAAAAGTCCTACATTTTTACTCTGTATTGTATATATTCTGTTTTTTTTGTTCTGTATCATATATGAAGAGTAAATGCACATTACACAGACCAAACGTTTGCTTTAGCATTGAAAGAGAATTATGTTTCAGGGTTCAAAATAATGTTAGAATACTGTTCTTTGCCTTGAAAGACAGGGCAGGATTTAGTCAGACTTGTGCTTGAAAACTGCTTTTCCATGATTTCTGGCTCTTACGATGATCTTTGCTGTCTTTGGCTGTGAAGAGGTCAGGTGAAACTTTTTTTTTTTTTCCCAGCTGTTTCACACCAAAATTGTTATGTAGTTTTTAGAAATAAATGTTTTGTTTTGAAGTATATGGATTCTTGTGCTGGGAAGAAAAGTCAGAATTTACTATTCTCAGACTACCTGGTTTGAAATTCATCAGCACTGTGAAGTCCTTGCCTGTTCTATGGGAGTCTTTGACTTTACAAATAATTTATTTCAAAGCACTGGGCAGCTGAAACTGGAATTTGAATTGCCATATACTGAGAAGCCATGGGAAGTGGTTATTGTACTTACAGGTACCTTGGTCTACCTACCTTTGTTTTTATCTGCTTTTTCTTCATCAGCGAAGAGCTATTGGGAGGAAAGACCTTAAAGTTTCCTTTAACTTTACCCCCTTTTAGAAGGAGGGAGTATTTCCCAAAAGTCTTTGTAAATGTAAGTAAGAATCCCAAGGTGTACTTTTTAAAAGTGCCATTTGGGGAGTTAAAAAAACCCAAAACCCCAACCCCC
>NW_010119173.1:19338-63808 GCF_000699245.1 Pterocles gutturalis | reverse complement strand
CCCCCCAACAAAAACAAAGCACCCAAAAAGTAAAAAAACCCACCAAACTGGAGGTCTTTCCCTGCTCCTGATTACTATCTTTTTTCCTGTTGTCCTGAATTAGCAATTTTTTGTGATCATTACAGTGCCTGTAATCTTTTTTTTCCTTCATTTTTCACTTACCCATTTGATGAGGTACTTTTAATATTATAAATACATGAATAAACTTAGATTCTACAAAATAAGTGTTAGTATTGCCACTTTGGGAGCGTGCTTATAGGCATGTCATTTCCATCACTACCTCATTAAAATTAGTCTTAAGTCTCTTCCATGAAACTGTTTTTTTGTCAAGCTACTTCAGAACTGTGAGAGAAGAGCTGCTGCCTGCCTGCTGTCCAACAGTAAAAATGCTGCTGAACGTGCCTTTGGCCTGCAGTGCTCAAAAAGGTTCTGCAGGTGTTTTTGTCTTTACATTATTTACAGCATTAACAACTGGAGCGTAGGCAAAGGTTTACCCCTCACTTTGTGGTAATGGCTCCCTTGATTTAAGCTTGGGCGAGTTGTTTGGGTTCGCTGAATGCTTGCTGTGAGTTTCCTTAAACTGGCAAATCCACAGTCCATCAGGACTGTTGACTCTTAATCCAGTCTGTACACCAGCTGATTTTATGCTGCTGGTCAAGTTATTCTGAAGCTTGAGAGACATCTGCAGCTTAGTTAACTCAGGCTGAGTAACAGTAGTGTACTGAGTGAAGATAACCAAAGGATGAGGAGAGCCATGGGCTTGAAAGAGATGTGTGATTCCATCAAGTACCTTCTCTGCCTGCAGTTTCTTATTTAAGGCAGTATGATATCTACAGTTAAATCAGATTATACAGAAGTTTAAGCAGAGCAGACCAGGCACACCTCCTTATCTGACTATATATAGAATTGTAGAACGCCTGGTTAGAAGGGACCTCAAGGATCATCTGGTCCAGCCTTTCTTGGTAAAAGCATGGTCTAGACAAGATCGTCCCGCCCCCTGTCCAGCTGAATCTTAAAAGTGTCCAATGTTGGGGAATCCACCACTTCCCTGGGGAGATTATTCCAATGGCCAACTATTCTCATTGTGAAAAATTTTCCTCTTGTTTCCAATTGGAATCTCCCCAGGAGTAGCTTGTACCCATTACCCCTCATCTTTTCCATGTGATTCCTTGTAAAAAGGGAGTCTCCATCTTCTTTGTAGCCACCCTTGAAATACCAAAACATGGTGATAATGTCTCCCCTAAGCCTTCTTTTCTCAAGGCTGAACAAACCCAGTTCTCTCACCCTTTCCTCGTATGGCAGGCTTCCCAGCCCTTTGATCATCTTTGTGGCCCTTCTCTGGACCCTCTCCAGCCTGTCCACATCTTTTTTTGCATGGCAGGGACCAAAACTGAACACAGTATTCCAGTTTGTAATGTGTATTTCTATTTGGAGTATCTTAATCCTGTAGACAAGTGTTTTGTCATTCTGTAGTTGCTCAGTAAGGGATTTGCTCTTGGTCAGGTAAAGTATAAACAGATTAAATGTGATAAAGGGAAAGGTGAGCCATTGGTCTGCTCCTCTATGGCAAAGCTTGTATTTCTCCGCAGTGTGAATTTTACCCGTATGTTTGTCTGAGGGACTGCTGGTGGGATGGAGCAGGTGATGGGAGGAAGGATCTGTGTTGGGTGTCTGCTGTTGGCAGCATCCTGGTGTCTGGTTATGGATGTGTAACAAGTTCTGTACTTACACGCATACCTATGTGTTGCTTCATATAAATTTGATCTTCTCAGCTGAAGTGTTTTCAGTGTTTGTTTGCAGCGTATTTTGTCTTACTTGGATGTACTTTCTATCTGTAAAATATGAAATGTGTTGAGTTGTTGTCATCAATCTGAAGAGAAACTTTGGCAGTAATAAATCCTTTACAATGCCCTCTGGACAAGCAAAATTATTCAATTTTTTTAGCGAAGTTTTTTTCTTCCTTTCAAGATTTGATCTGTCATTCTATGAAAACAGAGCACCTCTTTGAAAGAGCAGTGAAGTCTGTATCAATGGATTGGATCTGCACTGAAATGCTGTTGGGGAAAAAAATGCAGCAGTGCATAGGAAGTGCAGAGCTTTGATTGTACAGTGTTTTGCAAATCTGTGCTTTAAAAATAGATATTCTGAGAAGATTTTCATCTTATCTTCTATCTTGAACATCTTGTAAGGTAACTGTGGCATAAGTAAAAAGATGGAACAGATAGACCTGTTGCTTTAAATCTGTTAATGGGTTTACTACTAGGAATTAAAAGCAAGTTACTTAGAGAGAAATATAGTGCACACTGGCTAGGCAGTTCAGCTATTTGTTATAATAAATACCAAACAGTAAATGTTTTTAGCATTGCTCTTGTGTTAGTATGGTTGCAGGCTGGCCAGTATGATGGGAGAAATATTGAGTTATCTTCTGTAGATCTTGTCTGTTTTGCTCAGCTGAAAATAATTAGTGGTTTACTATGCAACACTGAAACTTTTAAACTTAATTTTCATCCTGGACACTTTTTAAGGTAATTGCCAACGTAAATAGAAAGATGGAACTGATAGTCGTAGCTGCTTGCTGTAGCCTCACCCCAAGAGGAACTACGTGGTGCAGTTGGTGCAGATGACCATGGCTGGGGATGGGACTTGCTGTGCTTCAGTTATTCCCTTCCCGGGATGCCAGTGTCAAGGACCAAGAGAGTGGTTGAAAAGTTGGCCATGCCGGAGAAAGTTCTTGGCTGTCCATTCATCTGCTGAAGTCCTCTTTGCAGGGTCTTTATAGGTAACGGAATTGATTTTACTCCAGTCCAGCCATTAAACAGATCACCAGCTATTAAAGGGCTGCCCTTGACGCCAGACTATGATTTATGTCAGCCTCCATAAATCTCAGGCCAAGTTTTTGTTTTCCCGCATCCCATATACATGTTTGAAATCTATGTCTATCGTCTCCTTGTCCTGTTGGATGCAGAGGAAAGGGGATGGTGTAAGTGATGCTCTGCAACCTTATTGCAGTTCTGCTGGTGCTGGGATGCAAGGGGCTCTGCTGGTGGGAGCCAGTGCGGTGATCTTATCGGAGAGCAGGACTTTGGGTTTTGATGTGAAAACACATCACTCAGTTCCACAGCTGGGAGTGGTGTCCTTTATGATCAGTACAGGCTGTTATGTTAGTCCTTGGCCTGCTGCTGCTTTCAGTCCCTGCATGCACACACATCCCCTTTCACATCTTTTGTACCAACCGTAACCTACCTGTGACAGTTCTCAGAACTCGATCTCTTAAGGCCTCATAACCTTAATTGGTACTGCCTTTAGAAATGAAATAACTTTAACAATGAAGTTTTTCAATATTTAAAAATGAGATGCTTTGCTTAAACTTGAAGCCTATTTTGACACCTGTGGTATAGGCATGCAGAAGGATGTGCTGACATGGTTAGTGCTTTGGAGATGAGCAGTAATGTGTTAAAAGCTTCACTGCAAAATCTAACTGCTTAGCCTGCTTGCTGTAGCTGGTTCTTTATGGAAAATTATGTCATCAAAATGCATATTTAATAAAACTATGAGAAGTAATACTTCACAACTGCCACCAGAGGCCTCGTTTTAGCCAAGTTAAGCAGCTGCTTTAACTTGGCATTGCTCCTATGAGCACGTTTTTGAATATATAGCTCTGAGTGGAAAATAAACAAACATAAATATAGTGAATATAAATAAAAATTGCTGCCCAATTTTACTGATATTTTCTTTGCATTTTTAAGATTTTTGTGGTTATGTTCTGTTTTGCAATAGGTTAGTCTTTGTCATCTGCATGAGGAGGAGATGCCTGGAGCAGAATGCCATGGGGTTTGAATGGATTCCAGCAGTAATTGAAACTTGCTCTTTGGGTACAGTTCCTGGGATGGGTAAATGTGCAAACAGGGGCTAGATTTATCTTTGGTCAATCTTCAGATGTCTGTGAGTGAGTATTGAAGTTTGAGCTAGTTACAGTAGCTCATAGAGCTATACTAGAGAAGGGATGTCTCGTGAGGGTCATTCATCCCAGCTGTTTCAGTGGCCTATTTTGGGATGAGATAAACTGGCCTCTGGAAATGTCTTGGTTTAAAAGTTTGTTGTGTTTTTTTAAAGTTAAGGGAGCCCTGAATGAGTGTTGTGTAAGGTCAGGTGAGGTAAGGAGTATCCTCCTTGTACAGCTGAGAGATGACACTTACTGCTGATAGAAAGGACATAAGTAGCTATCCTGAAAAAAATATATCTGACATCTCTTTGCTAGAATAAAAGCAAAGAATCTCATATATTTTTGTAAATAAATATTTTCTTTTACATAAGACTTCATTACTGTTTAAGTTGGGAAAGGGTCTTGTGAAAGAAAGACGTCCTTCCTTACTTAAGGCAGTAGATAGAAACAGTCCCTTGCCCCTGAAAATGGATCTAGCTGTTTCAAAATTCTCTAGCATTCTTATTTTTTTTCTCTGGATCAAGAGAAGTCATTGATTTTTAGAGGCCGGCAGCTTAAATAGATATATAGGAAATATTTTAAGTCACTTAAGTTAGTTGAGACCTGTATTTTATGCTTCATTGCTTTTTACAGAAATCCAGACAGGTGAAAAAGTTGAACTACATAAAATGTAGTATATTCCTGAGTTGTCTCTGTTCAGTCAGAATTTGTCATTTTGAACATGCTTCAAACTGCTGGAGTTGTGAGTTCTGTGCCTTTGTTGTTCGATAGGCTCAGTGCTGTGAAAGCTTGATGTCATGTCTCTTCTGAACTTTATATCAGAGTTTTCATGTGCTTAGAAAACTAACTTCTGACGTGATTATTTTTCTGAATTTTACAAAGTGCTGGTACCAAAGAAATTATTTTTAAAAAATGACATTTTGTTTTCTTTTGATGATGGCAAGGACTGTTTTTAATGTATCACACGTTTTCTGGTTATATGCTTAGGTTTCAGCTAGTGTGCTGGTATGTCACGATCACTTAAACTTGGACTGCTCTTCTCAAAAGATTCAGGTCACACTGAAAGTGTCCCTAGTTGGATCTGCCAGATTTTGATGCCTTTTGTGCTGTAGAGCCTTTTAATAAAATACAGCATTCTGAAGACAAAGATGGGAACCCAGGACCTTATTGGAGAGTGCCCTACTTACAGGAATGACCACATTCCCTTTTGTTTTCTCTCTTACTGCTGTCTGATCGTTATTCTGTGTGATTTAGGGTAATAACACCACTAGAATATTACCAGGCTGATCTCCCAGTTTAACCTGTAATTTAATAACAAGGTCACACCCCAGGAAGATGGAAAATTGAACTGGAGAACCCACGTGCATTGGACCCAGGAACTGCTCCTCTTGAACGCGTGCCCTTACCACCATCTCTGATTGAAGAGCTGAGCAGTTCATAAGCTTTTGACCCCAGGGCCATGGTACTTTGCTGTCAGTTCAGTCTCAGCAGATTATCAGCGTGCTCAAACCATGCTTCATCTTAGTCTCTGAAGGACAGAATTTGTTGGAGTCGCTTAGGCAGTGAATCCTGAACAGCTGTGTGTAGGAGCTGTGTGTTCAGGTTCTTGGTAAGCCTTTCGTCATGCCGTAGTTGAGAAGCCGGGATCCATGGCAGGCTTGATGCAGTGAGTGGCCTAACCTCCCATCTTTGATCTGCTTTTGTGCCCATGTCAGGTTGGTTTTTCCTCCCTCTATGTAACGTGGCAGTGAGATGTGATGTACTGAGATACCTGTAATTCCTTTTTCGTTATAAAAGTTGAGATTTCCAGTGTGGAGGTAGAAGCGAGCCTTTTGCTAGGCAAGTCCATCAGTATTTTACTGAGTGTAGAAAGAATTTTATGTGCATTAAACACACTGATCTGGAGTCTTTCTAAAGCCTTTCCCAGGAAAATTGGAATAGATTGTACAGATGGTGTGTGCCTAGAGCTCTGGTGTGGTGCTATGATGCAGTTCTTTGTGCTTTACCTCTAACGAATTGAAAGTGAACCCTTTTCAGCTCCCAGTATATAGCTGAATAGATCAGCATAAAAAGTTGTGCTGTTATGTATTAAAGAAGTGACCCAAGCTTGTCTGAGGACTGTGTGCTGCTTTTGCTGCTTCCTTAGGAAACGGAACAGCGAAGGCTGTCCTTACATTACCAAGCCTCTTGTCTATATGTTACATTCTCGAAGCATTATATCATTTCATGGGCCAGTGAAAATTTGGTAAGACTTTGTTTATTTTGACAATCTTCACTGATTTCTGACTAAAGCTCTTGCTCGATTCCCTAGGGCTGGACTGGGAGTGGTAGAGCAGTTATGGTTCAAAGAGAGGAGCTAGCTGTCCGTGGAGTGGATAGCTTTTTTTTTATTTTTGAGGGAGAGAAGGATGCACTCCCTGTGCTTATTCGAACATGAGCATCCTAGGTCTGTGTGGTTTACTCATGTATGAGGGAGCTGGGATCAGGAATGTTTTCTCCCTTTTATGCCTTCAACTGTAAACACAAAAGCATTAAATTAACATGCTTCTCAACATCCACTGCTGATAAGGGAACCTCTGCCTTGACCATGTTCTGCTGACTCCCCAGCTGTTGCATATGCACGCAGACATCTGCATTTAGTGCAGCCACAGGACAGTTCCCATTTCCTATCCAGGCAGGTAACGCTTTCCTACTACTTGATTGATCAATGGTGGTATTATTGGAAGGCTAAGCTACCATGAAGGGTGCTGCTCAAGAAACTGAAATATGAGATGTGTATGAAATATTTATAAAATTTGTTACTTTATAACCTATAAAACTGTTTAAAGACTTTTTTCTCCCTTGCAGAAATTAAGCTTTCAGACAAAACTTTTTTCCCCTTCATTATACTTAAAACAGATTTGCTTGGAAGCTTCAGAGATATTAGGCTGTGTGGATTTTTCTGTCTATGAACTGTTGGGTGGTGTGGTATTGATTAAAAACCCAATGGCACACTTCCCAGTGCCTCACCAGTCACATTCAGGGTAAAGTTCTGTGGTTGTGGTGTTCTTTATATTGAAACACTTGTGTTACTGGAAGTGGGAAATCTAGCTCAGGATTAAGGACTCTTAAGGGATTGTGCAAATTACTGTATTTTATTCACCCTGAATTGAGCCGACCGTGGTATTTAAGTTGATGAGTATCAATCTGCCATTTTCACTTTTGCAAGTGAAAATTTGCACATTTCTGCTTTTGTATTATTTAGAAGGCAAATATTTGCCACGCGTAATGATGATGATGATTTGCATTTATTACCTAATTAGTCATTCTAATTAACTCTGAACTGTTGCTACTGTAGCAGAAAGAAATGCTGAGAATTATGACTTAGTAATAAAAGCACTGGAAACTGAAATGCCGCATTACGGGCTTCTGGGTTACTGTGAGCCTGGATAATTGAATTTTGCAAAAAAAAAATAGTGGTGTCTTTGCAGAAACATAATTTATGAATTGACATTATCAACAATAGTAATTCTGAAGGTGCTTCTTTAGGACACTGTACTACAGACAAGAGAAGGGGTGTATGTTCTTCTGGGCACTTGATGTTGTGTCGCTTTGCTCTTCTGTAGGAAAGGTTCTGCGTTCCTCCCCATGGACGTCGGCGTAAATGCTTGGCAGGCTGAAAAAACATCTGCCCCCTCATTGAAAGAGCCACAGTGGGAACCACTGGGTAATACAGCACTGGGGAGCAGATTAGGGCAAACTCAGTGCCTGTTTTCCGTTGAGGCTATTTGATAGGAACTGTTTCGGGGCCCACGGGAAAGCTGGGGAGGGACTTTTTACAAGGGCGTGTAGTGACAGGACGAGGGGTAATAGGTTTAAACTGGTAGAGGGCAGATTTAGATTAGATATTAGGAAGAAATTTTTCACCTGGAGGGGTTCAAGGCCAGGCTGGATGAGGCTTTGAGCAACCTGGGCTAGTGGAGGGTGTCCCTGCCCATGGCAGGGGGTTGGAACTCAATGATCTCTAAGGTCCTTTCCAACCCAAACCATTCTGTGATTCTGTGATTTCTACAGTGTGTATTAGAGCTTTCTCCTTAATGCACGGGTGGCATTTTGGTCAAAGTGATTGAATAATTGTCAGTAGTAGATCCTTGGTGTCCAATACTTAATAGGCAGCATGTCCTAGCAGTCCTATCGCTCTACCAGCTTGTTCCTGTTCCTTTAAGTTTACTTCATCTAATTGGACAGTGAAAAAAGGAAAATCAAGATCAGTGAGCCTGATGTGGGTTTTTTTATGCATTAGCTGCACTCATCAGGCATTGAACTGTACAGTCATAGCATAGGTATCCTGGGATCGGATTTATGTTTCTTGGCTATCTGTTCTTGATCTTTTGCCATTTTACGTGTTGCTCCTTGGATTTTGTACTGAATGGATCTCATATCTATAAAATAAGATTAAAGTTGTACTACTTGAATGATGACAGTTAACTTTGTCACTATTTCTGTAAGAAACTTTTGTCTTTCCATCTTGTAGTTTCAGGTTGCTAGAGAATGCCATGGGCTTTTGCTTGGCTTCCAGAAGCAGAACACTGGAACCATGTTTGAGGCGGTCATTTTAAAGTTGTGAGATTGTATATAGCCATTTTAGTAACCAGTTATTTGCCTCTTTTGCTCTTCCATGTTTCAAGAAGGCTTTGGACGGAAATGTTGTTTGTTCCTATGCGTCTTGTTTCAGGGAAGTACCTCAGCACTGGGACATCTGTGTATATATAGTTCTGTTTTCTACTTTCTCCCTCCCAATACAAAAATAGTTCTCAGTCTTTAAATTCCTGTGTCTGGTTTGCACGTATGTATTGATAAGTGGTACTTGAGACAAGAGTCTGATTATTGAAAACCTTGATTAAATAGGGAAAAGGCATTTGTGTAATTTCTGTTAACGTTGAGGAGTATAGTGCTGATGGTCCATGAATTCCTCATGAAACCTTTTCCCTTTTGCCCACATCCCATATTACAATCTTCAAATTTAAAGGCACTTGTGTACATAGATGAGTAGTGGTGCATAGTCTATAGTTAGAAGCTATTTTATAGCTCTAATGTGTGTTTTAATGTTTTTTCCATTGCAACTGGTGCTGACTGAAATCTAATGGAAGTTGGGATGAAGTTCCATGATGGTAATCATGTATGAATCATTCTTTCATAGAGATAATTATTACTTCTCTACAGTATAGCATTTCTTTAAATGTCTGTAGCTATTTATCCTGCTATTATCACTTAGTTGAGCCAGCTGCTCTTTTAAACTATTTTTTTAGGATTCAGATGGTATGGATTCTTATTATTTGTGCATTATAACTTTTACCCCAAGACAGTGTAGTTTTAAGCATTTCTGAAATAATTTTGTAATTTTAAAGATAATGTTAAAATTAGTGAAGCTAAGATTTAATCTCTTTTTTACTGAACTTTTGTTTAATAGCATATGCATATGCAATTATTAATAGCCCCATGTGAATTAACTCTATCCCAGCCAAAACCAGCACAAATAGAATGAAAGATGTCCTAGAATGAGATGCATAGACTTTAATTATTGCATGACTATATAGGGGTTTAACACATGGAAAACACAGGTCTGGAATTTGTTTTTTTCCCCAGAAATAAATCAGACTAATTTTTTTTTCTACATTTTGTTTGCAAAATAGGCTTTTTTGTATTTAAAACTGTTACTAATAGTATTCAAAAATAGTTTCATTTGATGTGCATTTTTGAGAATCTTAAACTGATATGTATATTTCAGAACTTTCTGAAAAGTTTTTAAAGCATAAAAGCAAAGAATAAAATAATTTTAAAAAAGTAACTACATATTTGTCTACGGTGCTACATTCTAGCAGAGTATTTTGGCATTTTTTTCCTACCTGGTTTCTGATCACATTGTTATATGGAACTAGCCCTACAGAACTGAGAAGCTGCCTATTGTACAGAATATCCTTTTGGGGATAATACAAGGCAGAAATTCAAGGGACAGAACTTAGCTTTTACTCTTAGACTGTTCTTGAAATTTTACTTCTAGTTCAACTGCATATAGTTGTTTTGTCTTTTTTTTTATTTTTTTATTTTTTAATTTAGAGGGAATGTAGTAACTCTGTTCCCAAAACTGCCTAAAAGACCTATGAAACATTTAGTTCTGTGTAAATTTCCCGGACTTTAATTGTTCAGGCTTTCCCATATTGTGTGTCAGCCTAAAGGTAGGGTTTTTGTTTCTTCTTTGTGAGGATTTTGCTTGGGGAGTTACATTTGCTAAAATTATTCATACCTGCCTGAGCTGTTTGTTATCTTGCCCATATCAATCATAATAAGTTGTGATAGAACAACAAGACTGCTCATGGATTCTGGATACCACTTTTTTGCTTGATTTACTAGGTGGAGAATTGTTAGCTTCATGGTTGGGAAGCCTCTGATTGCATTATACTTTTTTTTGGTGGGTTATAATATCTGTGTCTGGCATTGCTGAAGCCTGCAATTGTAATAAAATACCTGTATAGTCTTCTGCATTTATTTAGGGCATTTGTACCTGTACTGAAAAAAATGAAGGTAAAGCAAGGTTTGGAGTGTGTTGAAGCAAAGCTGCATAAAAAGTGAAATTAAGGGTGGAGAAGAAACAGAAAGATGTCATTCAACACCTAGAGGGAAAACTCTTGTGGAAGGTATTTAGGGATATGAAAAAAAGCCATTCCAAAACAGAGAAGAATGTGTGTTATAAACTCATGTAATTAAATCATAGTTGGAGGTTACACTACTACTTCATTTTATGCAGACATCTGTCTGTAGATGAATGGTATAACGTTGTATAGGAGATGTAGACGTGTAATTTAAATGGCTTCTCTTTGAAGACAGAATATGAAAGATAACTGATAAGAAGAAAACCAGACTTTTCAGTAACTACAGAAAGAGGACTATTGCAAGAGGATTTTTATACGTAGCAGCGCATTTAACAGCCCGTCAGTCACATTGCTCCCCTTTCTGCTTGGAGTGTTTCACCGAGTGACTCTCATTAAGCCAGCCAGCACTTTACCTGGGTGACAGTGCAGCTTTGACGGGTATCATCGCTGTATAACACCTGTACTCACCTGTTACCTGCCCTTGCGTTAGCTTATACTCAGTGCTTTGAGAGTTCTCTACAGCGACCGAGAGGATGGAATGTCTTAGGACTGCTCTTCATATTCCTTCACAAATTTGATGATCAACTAGAGTGTTTGATTTTGGTTTTCAGGTTTCGGTTTCCTGGGTGAGTTACACAGAAATCTCATCTGAAAGGGACCATTAGTTTCTGGGATGTTGTTGGAAACAACAGGATTTTGTATAATTTATTGTTAATTGTAACTTAAGGTGGGAAAGTAATAAGATAGTGTAATATATGTCATCCTTGCTTTGAGAAGGAAGAAGCTGGGCCATAGTGATAGGATAAGCGGGATGGACCAGTGGCACCTGAGAAAAAGCGGGTGATTCAAGTGGCAGGGCTCGGATGTCAAAATATTCATGATTTACGTCCTCTTCTTCTGCCCATGACTTGACAAAGAGCTACCCCTCTCTCTGGTTCTGGAGGTGGTGTGGTTTCCCTTACTGCACCATGAACACAGTGCTAACCATGCAGGGCAAGCAGGAGCTCTTTGCTTTTGGTAAATGTTTGTGCAAAATATGTTTCCCATATTCTCCCATTCACACCCTTCTTCCTCCCCTGCTTTTCTACCCGTGGGATTACTCAGCAAATGCTTTTGGCATTGATCAGCGTTGTAGCTTGTGAAGTAAAGGTGCTGGTGTTACATGGTTGTTCTGCAAGTTTAAAAAAAGGGCGGATTTTTATTTATGAAATTTAATTACAACAAAAGTCGTTAGAAGTAGTTAGTTCAGGCTGTTTTCTCTTCTCTTTGAAGACAGAGTATGAAAGATAACTTATAAGAGGAAAACCAGACAGAAACTGGATTATTAAAGTACTGGAAGGTCTTAATCTGAAGCAAACTAAAATAACTGTGTTAAACATTAGAATAACCTTCATCACTTGTTAAAAGAAGGTGATGTGAGGGGAGTTGTTCCTTTGGCCTCTATTGCATGAGGAGAAGAGGCTGCCAGCATTACACGTGCTTACAATGATATCATTTTAAGATTGTGCAATTAGTTCTTTGTTCCATCTGAGCTGGATGTGAGGTATTTATCCACTTGCCTGAGCACTGTTTTGTTTAAACTATAATGACATTACTTAGATGAGCAGTGCAGCGTGCTGTAAGTTGGAACTTTGATTTGGTTTATGTCTTGTGGCTTAAAACGTACAATTGTTTACAGAGAATGCTAATCAAACTTTCCAGATGAGAAAAACAGTAAGTGGCAGTTTATAACCACTTGGTTACAGTATAATGCTTGTGCTGTAAGTATGCATTACGATTTCTCCATCCAGCTAAAAAAATAAAAAACAAATGGCCAGTTTTATTAATACTTGGTCTGCAAATTTCAAAACTGTAAAACCACTCTTTCAGCGTATGGTCAGACATTCCCACTAAATACTAATCTGTACTAGGTTCTCATCTCTGGCATTTGTGGGGCATTTACTGATACATTACCTTGGCTTTGAAGTTCACGATAGAGCTCTATTGGAAGATTACATATTTCTAAAGGAAAAAGGGTTTAAATGGCTTTACTGCAAACATTTTGAATTTAAAGAGTAAAGTGGCATCTGTTTATCATTTGCCAGTTAACTGGGTCATTACTTTAGCACTAAAAGCAAAATTGCATTATTAATTTTTTCAAAATTTTTGAAAGATTTCTCTTAGAAATTTCAATTTTTAAAATAAACGTAGAAGGTGTGATTCTTTTCTTTCTGCTTCTCCTTATAGGGGAAATGGAGTTAGAGTTGAGGAGAAAAAAAGAAATTTGGATTATTAAGCACAGCAATGTGACTTTTAGATTTCCATTTGTTAGTGTTGAACTATTTGCAAGATGATGGCAACAAATGTTACACTTGAAAAAAACCTGTGGAAACAATTAATTTCTAATTACCAGCTACAGTGTGTTGTTGACATTAAATCTTTCTGCTGTCATTTTTTTTTTTGGCTCAGAGCTTAATGGTGTTTTAAATAATGGATTGACCAGAGGAAAATGTGATTTTTTTAGATGTTAAAAATACTGTCAGCAGTTTGTGTTAATACAGTTTTATAGTTTTATTTTCCTGTGAAAGAAAATATAAAAGTAATCTACCTCATCACATGTAAATTTTCCTTTTTACTGGACAATTAAAATGCATATAAAGTAGTTGATGCCTATGTTCCTGTGTATGTAGGTTTAAAAAGAATCATCATGATTGATG
The DNA here is from genome assembly GCF_000699245.1 of Pterocles gutturalis. NCBI lineage: Eukaryota > Metazoa > Chordata > Aves > Pterocliformes > Pteroclidae > Pterocles > Pterocles gutturalis. The sequence continues at coordinate 50,540 of NW_010119173.1, read as the reverse complement.
GAGCTGTTTTGAAGTTAAACCTTAAAGGTCTTGCTTGTTTTATCTAATTACATTTGCTTGCACTAATGAAATGTTGCAAAACATGGAGATTTTCTTGGGGCAGTTACTTGGGGCAATTGAAAAGCTAATACATGGAACCTTTCTTATTTCAGAAGTGACCTAGTATCGTCTTGTAATTTGCTTATTACAAAAGAAAGATGTAGCTATGTTTTTTTCCCATGTCTTCAGTAGTTGTCAAATATTTAATAAGATTGTAACTTGTTTTTACTTAAAACATCATAGCGTTAAGTAGTTTTCCAACCTGTAACGCACTATAATAAAATACCATTTTTTTTTCCAGTACTGGGAAAAGATCAAAATAAAGGTCACTGTAAAGTAGAAGTCAAGACCCATATTCCCTCTCCCTCCTGTATTATTTATTAATTTCATATTTTTTTCATTATCACCTAAATTAATGTCAGAACCGACATGATTGCGCAAGCTGATGATTCAGCAAAGTACTGAGGAAATTTCTGTTGCGATGAAGTTTTGAGCTGTCCCCATACGTGTTCTTAAAATGCTGTGAATCTTGTATACATTGGCAAACTTCTAAAGGAATAAAATATTTAGGGGAAATACAGAAATACTCATCTTTGAAGAAATAAAAGACTTTGGACAATCTAAAATTAGATCATTGCAAGGCTCAGTGCTTTTATAATGAAATATCATTAGAAATACGGGAGTACAGAGGAGGAGATGGTGATTGCATTAGTTAACGTGCCTTATTTACAAGTCCTTTCTGCTGCGTACTATTTAGGATATTTGGCAAGTTACTTAGTTTCTTTGTGCCATGGCCTTACAATTTATAAAATATGTATTAATCTCTCCTTTTTTTTGTGTTGTCTGATGTAAATATGTTCATAATTTTGGGCTTCCAGTAGCTTTAGAGATTTAGACCTTTTTGTCTAATTTTCTTCAAGAAAAGAAACATATAGACGATATAACTGAGATCTCTACAGGCATTTCAATGATTACAGTGATGCAGAATTAATGTCTGACTTGGAATGAGTGTTATTCAATAGCATTATGGTAGGAAATCAAAGCTTCAGACAAGAAGGGCTCATTCGTGCCTTGTATGGTTCTTAAGCCAACTTCATGGTTTTCTGCCAGCATCACTCCTGCCGTTGAACATACAAACTGCCTTTGTGATGTAGGAAGAAAGTCTTTGTGTGACAATTAATTTAAGACTGTCACATTTCTGAGTGTTTAGAGTAAACGTTGTCTCAGATATGTTAATGAACAATATGCAGGTAATTTCTGAAAAGCAGAAGGAGGGATAACTAATCTCAGGTTTAAATATTAATTTATTAGTCCACTTGTAACTTCTGAGACCTAAAATAAATATTAATTTTGAGCATAAGTATAGAAAAAACAAAGAAGCAAGTTAATTTTTGAAGAGTTTATCTTGTATGTCTAACAGTATAGTTAAAATAAGGGAATAAAAGCCTCAGAAAAGGACTTCTCTCCATGGAGTGTCAACTGCATGTGGTGATGCTACACATACTTGAAGGGTGTCTTATAATGTGTCCATTAAGATTTCTGGGATGACAAGGACCTCTTTAGGGAAAACGATCTCTTTGGTACAGCATTGTCTGTCTCTGTTTGCTGAGACTTTCTGATTTTGCTTCTATAAACAGGGAATTAAAAAATAGTATAATGAGGAAGGGAGGGACAAATTTGTCCACAATGCATTATTAACAATTGGTCAGACTGGTGAAGTTTGGAGGTTGCCACTGAAGTTCTTGTTTTCTGAAACCTTTACTATTAGTTTTATGTTTTAGGCTGCACACTCAGAGATTGTTTGAATAGATGTATTTAATTGTGGTTAAGTAGGCACATATAGTTCAAAGTGTTGTGGAATTATGAGTTACCAGTCCAGTGGATTCATGAATATTTTCCATTAGTTCAGTTGCTTTTGGAGTTAAAAAGACTATTTAAGGACTCTGTTCATAGTTAGTTCTGGAAGGCAATGACTGGGAGATTGAGAGACATTTGGTCAAAAGAAGCTTTTTTTATGTTCATGTTATTTATTTCAGTAGTGTTATCCAGGTAGTGTGTGGGGTCCTCAGAAGTAAACAGGAACTCCTTGCACTGGATGTATGTTAAAAATATTAATTGTCACTGTTAAGGAGAGCTTCCAGTATCCCGAACCAAATGAGATGTGAAGAGATGGAGGACAAGAATGCAATACAATCAGTATAATGTATATGAAGTGACATTGAGGCAGGTGGGTTATGTTTTCAAATTTGATTTTGACTTCTGAATCAATTTTCTTTCCTAAATAACTGATTCCAGTGAGTATGTAGCAATTTATCTTAAGGATATCAAGCAGTCATGCTATGGAATTGCAGAAGTAATTTTACTTTGCCTGTCTCTTACTGAAGTTGTTTAGTATGTTCCTAAATCTTTTTAGGTTGAGCAGGAGTATCTTTCTGCACAAAACATAACTTTTCTCCATTGACTCTACGTCTAGATCATTAATAAGTTTTCTTAGCAATTAACTGTGTTAAGGTATATACAATGGTGTTATGAAATTGTTAGAGCGTTTGAAGCAGCATTGTTTTACAAGAGTCAGTTTACTGAAAGGCATTAGAAAGTTAGTCATTGGTTGATAGAATACCAGTCCTTTTAATTTAGTTTAGCACTCTTCTATTAAAAAATAAGTCAAGCAGCCCAAACTGTGCTGAGATGCACTCTGCTGTTTGTCATATCTCTTTTCTCCTTTCAGTCTTAGCTATTTGAATTGAAAGTTGTTTTGCAGAGGAATTCTCTTCTACTCTGTGTTTTTACAGTGCCTAACACATTGAGAATCTGTCCTTGGCTCTTGGCTTTGCAGGAAGCTTTTCAATCTCTCCATTGAACATCTCAGCCATACCCTGAGAATGTTATGTAGATGTAAAGGCCATAACTGTTTCATTATCCACTCTCTTCATTGCTGCTTAGGATGTTCTGCCTAACCCTCTAGGTACCCTTTTGGTTTGGATTGTAATTTTTGTAATTTTACAGGTACCTTGTATTACTCCTGTGCCTTTTGTCATTTCTCATTATCTCTGCACCATTATCTTTGCACTACAGTATTATGTTTTTGGTGCTGTGCCGGAAGAAGCCACGTTAATCTTGCAGAATTATTTTTGGCGTTTATAGTGTAAAATGATACATATTGGAATAATAAAATCCTGGTGTGTCGAGGCAGGAAGTTTTATGGTTGCACTAACATTTCTCTGCAAGATGTTTCATGTGTGCATCCCAGCTGTGGTCACATTAGTTCTTTATGAAATGTTCCTGCCATGCATACGTTTTAAACTGGGGAAAAGATCCATCCTGATGTGGATTTCAAAGTGGTGAGGTTTAGCCAGTGTTATGCAACATCAGCATAAGAGCATAAACTATGCAGTCCTGTCCCTGGGCTCCACTGAAAAGATCCTGCCTCTGTCTTGGTTGCACGCTCCCTTCGGTTATGGATATACATTGACATCCCTTAATCCCAGTCCATTAATCATTTTTGTGGCCGTTCATTGGACTCTCTCCAGGATGTCCATGTCTCTTGTACAGAGGAGCCCCGAACAGGACACAGCACTCCACGTGTGGCCTTACAAATGCTGAGTAGAAGGGAAAGATCAGCTGGCAACACTCCTCCTAACGCAGCCTAGGGTGCTGCAGGGGCCACATTGCTGGCTCGCGGTGAACGTGGCGTCCGCCAGCGCACCCATGTCCCTTTCCTGCCAAGCTGCTTTCCAGCTGTGCGGCCTCCAGCATATACTGATGGGTAGGGTCGTTCCTCCTCAGGTGCAGGGCTTCCTTTTGGAACTTCATGAGGTTCCTGTTAGCCCGTTTCTCCAGCCTGTCCAGGTCCCTCCAAATGGCAGCATGACCCCACAACTCCCGGTGTGTCATCTGCAGCTCTGCTGAGGGTACACGCTACATCATCATCCAGATGTGACTGAAGAGTTGCCTGAAAAGGAAACTACAATGATATTTAACTTTGTGAAATTCAGCAAGGTCAAATGCCAGGCCTTTCACCTGGGAAGGAAGAGCTTGTGAGAGCAGAGACCAGGAGTGCCTGGCTGGGGAGCAGCTCTGCAGGCCAAGCCCCTGGGGGGACCTGGTGGGCAGCGAGCTGACCGTGAGCCTGCAGTGGCCCTGGCAGCAATAAGGGCGAACAGCATCCTGGGCTGTGGCAGCAGGAGGACGGCCTCGGTGATGGAAGGCAGCAGTTGTTCCCCTCCACTCAGTACTTGAGGCATCAGCCCCCAGTAAGAGCATGGCAAAGGCTGTCAGGATGGTTGAAGCCCTTGCCCTTAGGTGGATGAGCACTGTCTAAAGGGTATAAATGTTTATGCAAATAAACAGGACGTGTGAACTGTTACATGAATGCTGATGATCTTATTTGTAATCCTTATTAAAAGGAGACAGTCAGATCTGTTGCTTGGAAAATGTACCTCCAGATAGGAGGAAGCTGGGATGAGAACCTAACCCATTGCAGGGACCTCGCTGGAGACGAGAGACGGTGAAGCCTCAGCTGCTTAATGCAGTGCTGTTTGAGGTGTAAGGACCATACTTCTTCCTGGGAACTGTTTTTATTCTGCCATAAGAGTCTGTGTAGGTTTAAACAGGAGCACAGTGGTAAATTAGGTGAAGCTGATAAGAGAACTGGGCATTCATTGTTGGATATCATTTATGGTTAGGCAACTCTGACATTATTTATATGCGCATTCAGAACAACACGTGAGTGATGACTCCTAAGCAAAATGTTTTTGTTGTTTTTACACATTGAATTTGAGCTATTCATCTCAGTCTTCAGAGAGATTTTTATTTATTTTGATCTTGATCTCTGAGATCCAAGTAATATTTGCATTTCAGTTGCTAACAGAGAAAATGAATGTACAGACATACGCATCCGCATGCAGATAGATAGGTGTGCATCCTAAAACTGCCAAAGTGCAGAGAAGTCGTCAAATAACTTTTTTTGAAGGCTTTCTTGGCTCCTTAACAATTTATCAACAAGAATACTTTTAATGCACTTCCTGTTCACTGTAAGAATAAAAGTATTAAAAAACATAATGACCAGAATTCTAGCTATTATGGTAATTTTCTCTCTTTCTTACACAGTCAGGGTTCTCAGGGAGTTGTCTGAAAACAGGTTTTGAGAATTACTGCAAGCCCATTAACTTGTTTCCTTACTCCAACTCATCTAGTAGAAATACAAAATTCCTCTACAAAATGTACAGTTTGATTTCTTGACCATCAACTCAGATGTAGCTAAAAACCTTGGAAATTATTTTATTCATAACCTTTCTGACAACAGGATCAGGGCTTACAAACTCCAGCAGCAGGTGGTGTGCATATGTGGGCTGAAGAATGCTTAAAGGGGAAAAAACTTTACTGTCTTCGGGCCAGATGAGTTATGGACATACGTGCGGTGCACTGTATATATCTATCTATATGTATCTAGAATTATGTTAAAGGGTAAACCTTAGAAATTGATTAGGAATCTCTGCTTTGTTTAGTGTATCAGTGTGATTTAATTTGAAGTATTTTAAAATCCCAATTCCTTGGGATGCAGAACCATGCTAATAATGTTGCCTTTACTGTCTCATCTAGGTTTTTTCTACAGAGAACAGTATTTATATAAAAAAAAATTTGTTGATACTTTAAGCTTATTCTTAACCATAGTGTTAAAGGAAAGTCAAAGGTCAGAGTCTTGATGGAGAGCTGGCTATAAATAAAAGTATGTTTGTTTTTCTTTTTTTCCCCCATCCTACTGCTAGTATCCCCTCCTGCTTTTGTCTTTGCTGCTGTCAAAGATGCAGTCCAACCGCTTCCTGTGTTTGACATTGTTCCTTCCCTTTTCTTCAAGCTATCATTAGGATTTTAATCTGAGTATGCTTTACTAATGCTATGGAGCCGGTGAAAGTAGCAGGCAGGCAGAAGCATAGCAAGACTGGCCTGTTAGGGTGAACAGGTTTGAAGTGGCCATGTAAAATTAACTTAAATTATTTCCTGAGAGCTTTATTCCTTATTAGAAGTCAGTGTTTGAATGCACAGTAATAATTTTCAAAGATCTCAATGGGTAGCATGAGTGTTGCCTACAACATGCTACACCTTAGTACATGTTTGGATAATTCCTCTTATGCAGCATTGTTTGGTTTCAGATAAAGAGCTCATTCGGCAGCAACTACATTTTGCATACTTCTAATTTTCCTGCCTTTTTTCTTTATCAATATGATACTTGAGGTTGTAATGCATTATGGTTTTAGATCTTTACGCTTGCCCTAGCCTTATGAATCTTAACAGAATGAGTGCAAGGCTGGCTGTCTCATTACCAGTAATTGAGAAATCTTGTTCATACTCTGGTCTGTCAAGCTGTGTTGATGAAATAATGGTTTGTCATGTCATTTGTTTGTCTTTGCATCTTGATTTTGATACTAATTGAGTTTCATTTTGATAAATGAGCTTCAGTTAACTTGGGAGTATAGTGTAGACATGATATAGTAGATTTGAAGGCTCTCTCTTTTTCCTTCTTTTGGAGTTTAGAACCGTTGAAAACCACACTGAACAATGCTATTTTATTTTTTTTTTAATTCAGATTATTTAATATTTTTTCTTTAATGTTAAGGATTATTTTTTCTGTTGTGTTGGAGCTTTAAAGAGTGCATACTATTCCTAGGTTTTGCTGCTCCTAGGAGAAGAAGGTAGTTCGTCTGTGCGACTGTAGTTACGATTTGCAAATGATCGTTAGGCAGTTACGGGGCTTTTGCGTCTCCAGGCTCTTAGGACACATCCTGTTCCACTTCCCTTCTATTCCTTCTCTCTGCACCCTGATAAAAAAGGGGTACGTGAGGATCTATTTGGTTTTCCACAGATTCCCCAACTCTGACATAGCTCTGGGATCTCCGGGAACTGGGGAGGTGGTAGGTGCATTTGTTAAGATTGTCAGTCTATCACAGTTCGTTGTGTCTGGAGTACATTGGACCTCGTGTGTCATCCTGGGGATCTGCATGTGCTCAGCAAGTGTCATCCTCAGTGATTCATCTGGCAGGCTGTGTTATCCATTCCTCTGTGGGAAATGCTGAATAAAAATCTGGGATCTTCTTTCTATTGCTATCCTTACGATGTGCAGTACCAAGAATGCTGCTATGGGTTATTGAAACATGAAAAGGAAAGCAGAACTAACGGGTTGGGGAAAGTAGGCTCCCTCAGTTTTTACAATTTCTAAGCACAAATTCATTAAAACTGATCTAAAAACGAAAAATAAAAATGTTTTTCAAGGCATATATTTAAACTTTACCAAGTTATTTCTTTTTTTTAAGTTTCCATATTCTGATTGGTTTTCAGTAAAGGCACGTATCTATTAATGTTCATTTTTACACAATTTTATAATTGTTTGCATACCTGCTTAGTGTGAAATGAGATGTAATACAAATACAATTTCAGTCCTTTAGCTTCTTTAAAATTATTTTCAAAAGGTATTTTTTCAATTATGCCGGAGTTTTTTTTTTACAGTCTGTAAAGAACACAACCAAAAGGATGCAAAACTTTAAATTGGAAAGTGAACATCAAAATAATTCCTTTCCTGTAAGAGATGAAAAATCGTTTTATTCTAAGAACAAGATTTTCTTTTTTCAAGAAAAGAGGTAAGGTCATAGTGTTATTGTTAGTGTCAGCACCTAGATTTCAAAGCGCTTGGAAGTACCAGACTTGGGTTGTTTCTGTCATCAGTGCCTGTAGGAGGGGAGAAGGCAGCCAACATGACGAGTAGAGAGTTGAACAGAAGAGCGATTAGAAATTCTTGGATAAAGAGTGTGGTCGGGGAGGTTGAAAATAATTCACTCAGCTGCTTCACTGCAAAAACACTGGGCTGCAGTTCAGAAAGCCTTCAGAGTGCAATCCGAAAGCATTAGTCTTGCGAAGGCGTTAGGTTGGTTTTTTTCCACCTTTCATTATCAGGGTGATCATGCCGCTAGCCTTTTGCTCTGACACAACGTCAGTTGACGTTCTTGTGGGTGACTCCAATGTAAAACAGTCCTGTCAAAGAAATTGAAGTGGAAAAGTATAGCCAATATGGGTTTCTGGGTTTGTTTTCGGGTTCATTTAGTAGCTGAAAGCCCTGGAGTTTTTTCTTTAATGGGTGGCTAAAGCACAGGTGACAGTGCCGTGCCGTGACCTGGGTCTCAGCTGCCCTCCGGAGGGAGGGAGTGCTGCAGGAGCTTTCTGCGAGCAAATCCTGACCTGCCTGTGGTCTCTGAATCTGTCTCTGGGGTGGTGGTTGCTGCTTTGTGCTAACTGTACACTGCTGCAGGATAAGTTGGATTATCTCCTTCGACTGGCTTACCCAGTGGCCCCTTCAGTGTTTGAGGAGGTGCCAGGGATGGGCTGGGAACAGGCGGTTCTGGTAGGACCTCTCCCTTTTGGGAGCAAGCAGGCTTGTGTCAGCTGAGCTCAGCTGGGAAAGCGCAGAGTGACCACGACACCAAGAGGAGCCACGTTCTCGAAGGGCTTGGGGGTTGCGTGTGATTTTCCTCTATGGTCTGTCTCCAAAGATGGTAAAAAAAAGTTTCCATTTTTGTTTAATTGGAGATAGGAGAGAACTACAGAATCTCTTAGTGCCCTGAGAAATCTCTCTGGGCTTTAAAGATCAGCAAACAACACCTTCTGGTTGTGGATATAAAGAAGGAACGTTTTTATCAGCACCACACCGTATTTTTTTTAAGATGCATTTTTAAAAGTACTCTACATGAGCTGCAGAATTTGCGTGAAATGCGTGATCAATCATGCAACTCAATCATGATTTGTAATTAGATGCTCACAAAACGAATCAATGCAGTTGAGAAGTAAGGCATTAGTGCTGTGTTGGCTTGAACTGTATGTCACATAAAGGCAGTGCTGGTGAATGGAAACAGTAAGGTCACTGACATCCTGCAGAGTCTGATATTTAACCTGTTTTTTATTATTTCTGTTAAAGATATGGAAAACATTTAAAATGGTTACTGATAATTTAGAGGTAACAAACTTCTGGAGAAATAGATAAAATAGACACTGGTAAAGAGAAGATAGGTTTGTTAACTGAGCTGGGTTCAGGCACACAATATATTTTTCAGCATATCCAAATATAATTTTATATCTTGAAATAATAAATGCACACTATATTTCCATCTTTATTCCAAGAAGCAGTTATCCTTAAAGGACAAAACCCTCTTTCCCAAGAACAGGGAAGGGCAGTCATCAGTTGAAGCTGGACTTGGGTGGTTATACTTTGGCCAAAAGGCTTCATACATCCAAGAACTGCAGTACTGAGGTTATAATCTCTGTTTTTTGGCATTGTTCTGAAAAAGGCTGGAATGCTTGTTCCAGATGAGTGTACTTCAAGAAGGACAGTGAAAGCTGGAGATGATTCAGGGTAGGGTTGTAAGAATGATGAAGGAATTAGACATGTACTGTATGGTGAAAGATTTAGAGCTCAGTCTGCTTAGTTTAGCAAAAGCGTGGTTAAGAGATCATTTGATCACAATCTTAATATATTCATGTGGGGAGCAGAAATGTGATAATAGATAGCTTCTCCATCTAGCAAACAGAAGTAAAATAAAATCCAACAGCTTGAAGTTGAAGTCAGCCAAATTAGTTTGGAAATAAGGTGCAAATTTTTAACAGGGAAGGCTGTTCAACACTGGAACAACTTAGCAATAGCTGGGATGCATTTGCAAGCACTGGAAATACTCTAATTAAGATTGCATGTCTTTCTGAAAGACTCACTGTAGCTTAGGAACAAGTGTTAAATATAAAGTAGAAGTTGATATGGGGAGCCTGTAATATTCAGAAATCACAGTACTCGCTTCCTTAAAGTCCAGGACTCGATTTGCAATGCAGTGTGGTGGTTATGCTCAGTTGAATTCAGGATTAACCATTAGGAGAATTGTTAAGGTACAGGGTGGTGCAGGTATCCACACTGGCCCTGAACAAGCTCGGGTGGGTACTAAAGGCACCAAAGCTATGCTGGCATGGTGTCCCACCAGGAATGATATATCGTGCTTTTCGTCAGGGCTGAGATGCTTGTGTGCAATGGCTGGTGATCACAGCTGCTTGCTCCCTCTTAACAAGCTCCTACAGGCAAGGAATGCTTGAAACCCTTGGGAATCATATGTGAAAACAAGGATCTCTCATACAAGGAGAAAGAGGTTTCCAAAATTAGATTTTTTTTTTTCCCCTTTCTTTTTCTTTACTGTTTACATGGGGTCAATTTGAGAACAGATAAATTATTTCAAGATAAAGTATCAGTTAGTTAGAGCAAGAAAGCATATTGGAGTCGGGAAACTTGTGATGTGAAACTAGGTGGAGGCTGAGGTATAGTGAAGGAACACATTAAAGGTCATATTCTTACTCTTCCCTAAACATCAAATGATCTCTATTGTGGAGACAGGATACTGGACTGCTGGATTACTGGTCTGTTCCCATGTGGATTTTTGTTATATATGCTCTAACAGTGTCTGTTTCATATGATTAAATTCTGAGAAACCAAGTCTGTAACTTCAATGATAGCTTGTAATGTTTCAAAGTGTGAACCTCTCAGAACAAATACATGCAAAAGGGTCTTTGTTTAAAATAAAAGTAAGCGGATTCTCAAAAAAAAACCGTTTAAAATGTATTAACTGCATCAGTTTTACCACAGCAACTTAAAGCCGATATTATCAGTTTTAGCATATCAACTTAAAACTGGAGTGTACGTTTTATTTGTTGAACTGTCATTTTGCTGTATTGGACAGATAGACAGTGCAGTTAATGCCTCTGTTCTTCAGATAGGAGTTTCCAGTGCTGGCAAAAGAAGTTCAAAAAATCAGCCTACGTAACTGTGGGTTATTTTCCAAGTGTTGAAATGCCTTTTCCTGTCTTGTTTAGCTCTGAATGTTGTCAAACCACTTCATAGTACAGTATATGGATCATCTTGTTTATGGGCTTGTGACTTGCCAGTACATCTGTGGATGAGCTACTTGGAGCCATTGATTGAGTCATTGCTAGAAAAGCAAAAAAATTAGAAAAGGACTTGAATCAGAAGGAAAACTGTATGATTAAGGCATTGCCTTTAAGTATTCTATTATGTAGCCAAAACGGAGCTGCGTGACTGGAGAATGTGCTGGTGTAGACATTACATTGGAGATCACAGAATTAAGAAAGTTTGACCTGATAGCTAGCACTGTCTTGGGCTTTTCCACTTGATGAGTAATGGTACATGAGCAGTACACTATGTAGTTATCTTAAAAATCAGACTGTAACTGTTTTTGAAAGATGAACATAAACATTATCCTGATTTCACAGACTCGTAGAATCACAGAGTGGTTTGGGTTGGAAAGGACCTTAAAGATCATCGAGTTCCAACCCCCCTGAAATTATTAAATGAGTATTACGAAAAGTGAGACTTTTCTGCCATATTTTTGACCAAAAGTATGTGATATTGTTAGATTCTAGGCAATTCAGCATGTAGTTGCAATAAACTTCAAGATATTTGGGTGTGGTGAAGCTTTATACTCCCATCAGATTAAAAATATTTTGCTTTCATTGTTGTGTTTCACAATGAAACGAGTTTGGTTTTTGATTAAAAGATGCTTAGATCATCTTCTGTATATGATGTGCGATGTAATTGTTTATAAAGTAGATCACATAAAAACTGCACAAACATTGAGTTAAAATTAGAAAATGTTTCTAATTGCTGTGTGAGACTTAAATAAGCAGCATTAAGCCACATGATTGTCTTCTTGCTAAAATTTTTATTTAACAGTTTTATTTTCTGAATAGCTATGATTCATGACTTTACCTACGATCTGGCTGTGCGGAGATAGGTATCAGTGAAGGATTTCTTTACATGTGTGTCTTTAGGTAGTTTTCAGAACCCAAGTTTTTACTGACTTCTTGTTAAAATCCTTATTCCCTTTCTGAAGTGTCACAGTATGCAGTGATAAGGTAAATTCATATACAGTGGAATCAGTTTTTATTCTTGATATTTACTTAAAATGGAGTGGAACATGTAAATACTTTTCTAGTAAATATAAAAACATCCAACTAATTACTGAATTTAGACTTTTAGGATGATTTCTTTCAGTGAAAATGCAACAGGGGAGAAGTACCTATATTCTAACTGCTAATAATGTCACGTATTTAATATATTCCGCAATAGTATAAGTAAGAAATCACAAGAGCTGTAATTTGATTTCAGTTCTGATGTTTGTTTTTCCTTTTCAGTCGGTTGTGAAGACTGGGCGATTGCTGATCAGCCATGAGGCTCCCTTGACCGGAGGATTTGCATCTGAAATCAGTTCCACAGTTCAGGTACACGGCTTATTTGTATTTAAGGGTTCTGCATGGCTGAATATGTTTACCTATGGAAAGAATATTTATTACTACATTAAAAGTTGAGTTTGTAATATTTTTTAAAGTTATTCCCTTTTACATTTTCATAAAATTTCAGTTTTGCGAATCTTTGCGTTACTTTATCTGACGAGCTGAGAAACAATGTCCCTACCAGGCACTGTGCGGAGCGTCTGCTAAGCTAGAAAATTTACCGTTCACTGCAAAGCAGGGAGGATGCACTGTCAGATGCAAAGGAAAAATCTTACATGTATAGTCTGGTTTTTATGTACATTTTTTACCTTTCTCATATTTTTATCCCCAAAGCTTCTTAAAAATACATTCCAGGAATGTTGAAATCAGCCACAGAAAAAGCACCCAGGTCCAGTCCAGTATAACGCGGTGTTAGACATAGTGTTCAGAGACCTCGTTAGGAAAGGAGTCTGTGAAAGCTGTTCATGGGCAGTTGTGGTGATGATCACACACGTGTGGAGCTTGGATGCACAGAACAGCTCTGAAAGGTTGAGATGTACATCAGTATCAGTTGTCTGGAGCGTTAGGCTTTAACTTTTTTGGAAGTCCTTTTGAGCTTTCTGACCTTTTATACCTGTGATACTGGTTTATAGAAACATCTAAATTGTGTCCATCACCATCTGATTACATTTTTTTGGATATTCTGTTCTTAGAGTAGCTAAATTGTAGGGCTAGAGAGAAATGAGATTCTAAAATTCACAAAATATAAATCATAAAGGCAGTAGTTAAAGCTTGGGAATTAACCTTTTTGTAGGAAAGGATAGAGTTTATTGTTCTGGGAATGTAATTTTGAATTAAATATGCATGGGGAGTCAGAAAGCTATGTTTCTTGATCTGTGTGATACAATTTCTTTTAAAGAGTAATTGTTTTCATTTTAATATAATTATATGAAGGGCATTCTTTTTTTCTACCAAAATTTGATCTCTGTTAAGAATCAAATATTTATTATCCTTCTAAGTAATTAGTATTTGACCTCCCTTCTTTTATATCTATAGCCTCTTTGATCAAAATAGGTCCAGTAAAGTCATAAGGTACTGCCAATTGTGAGTGGTGAAAGTGATGATGCTTCTTAAATTCTTACAAAAATGTGAAAAAAACTCAACAAAATGAGCTGGTCTTTTAGTGTCATGTGTAATACTTGAGGAGAAAACTATTCTAAGCCATGCAGCAATCTCATAATTTACTGGCAGAACAGCGGAAAGCATACGTGTTGGAGAAGAAAAGTGAGTTGAAAAGGAAAAAAAGCTTATCAGTAAATATTATTGGAAGAACATGGGATGCTCAAGATATTGCTGAAACTAGAAAATGAATTTTTAATCTCTTCAGACCTCCACTAAGAAAGGTACTTAGCTGGTGGATCCATCTTGGGGTTGTTTTTCATATTGGAGATGTATCTTGACGGATATCACTTCTTTGGAAAGCAAAGTTTAAAATGCTTTAATAAAGGGCTATTGATTTCTGTCAATATTGAAAGCAAATATTTGTTTCATGATGGTAGCTCATAGTTATTTTATTTTCACATTTGTTACAAAACCAGGATTTGTATCTTGAGAAATATTAGTTAATTTATCACACATGCTACCTCAGAATAAATTAGGATATAACTCTCTGGCATTGAATTTAGCCAATATAAATTGGTTGACTTCAATCCATGTTGTAACCAGATTGTCCTTTTTCTTTATAACCATTTGTGAAGATCTTATCATCCGTACTAAAATTTTGATACCAGTTATTTTAAGACTGTTCATACTGCAAAAGAGATTAGAATAATATTTACAAAGCATTACAACTTTTTAAAGACCAGTATTGCTTTAGGCAGAGTAAAGACCTTGCCTTTTTTTTTTACTCAGTTAAAACACTTGATCTCTAAATGATCAAGTTAAGTCCATACGTCTCATATCACTGTGCTGTAAAAATAAAACCAAAAAGTGAAATTCTCTTTTCCTGGATACGGTGCATACTGAGAATGCCAAAAATTGTGGATTGCAGTTGGCTTTAGTTTCCTCTTACACATGGAAGTAATAAGACTTCAATAAAGTGTGTCCAGTTGGATTAGATGGTTAGTTTCCATATTGTTATTACATCCTTGCTGTGAGGTCTCTCATTGTAGAAATAAGGTGAATAAAAGTACATAGGTTATTTTAAAAGTTAAGTGTCACAAGCACTTCATGGTGATGTACACTTCAGGAAGGAGTATGAATGGAAATGATGGCTTTCGCTCATGAACTATGGGAGAAAACTCTATTGAACAGTTTCCTTTTTGCATATGAGAGATTTAAAGCAGCATTTGGAAAGCATATTGAATAAGATTTGACAAATACAGAATATTGTAAAGGGCACATTATTGCATTAAGTAGTCATCTAGTCTGATTTCTCAAATACATAGAACTAAGAACAGGATTAAAAGGTATATTTAAAACTACGGGATATGACTTTGCCCTTTGTACTGGTGTTTCATGTGCGATCTCAATGGGTGTTCTGACGTGAGCAACAGATGGCAGGAGAAATTCAATACAGGTAATACTTCCTCTTGATTATATTCCTTCTAAAAGCTTGCAAAACTTTTTTAGCAGGGAGGGCACTAAACTTCTGCTGAAGGCATATGGTTGGAGCACAGTTTGAGAAGCCTTGGAGAAGGGCCCACTGAGATGTCACTTCCAAACTAACGAGGCAGTGGGTGTGGAGATCATCAGTACATTAATCACTTGTAATATAAAAGAATGTAAATCCAGTATTTGTGTCCCTGTCAAAAAAAAAAAAAAAAAGGAAAAAAGAAGAAAATGAAAAAAGAAAGAAACAGGATGTTTTCAAAGAGAGATGAGAGGAAGGAAAAAGGGAACAGGAGTAGTTTATCTTAAGTTGTGGGACAAAAGGCTCATCCCACGTGCAAAGGAGCCCAGAGGCACAGTGGTGGGCAGGGGAGACCCCAATAACCCAGTCCGGGAAATGGAGCCCCCAGCTCGGCTCCTGCGAAGGCTATTCCCAGCCTCAGCCCCATGGGCCAGGATGGGGACACCCAGCACCAGGAGTCAGGGGTGCTCTGGACCACTCTGCAGATGGGGGGGCTGGGTTGCTGTCTGCCAGCATGTGGGGCTTATAATAGGATGCGGGGAGGAGCATTTTGGAATCATACAAGAGTTTTATGTCTTGTTTAGAGGAGGAGTGAGAAGTGGGGACCAAGGTGGTTTTGGGAGGAATAGTTATGGGAAAATTGAGAGAGAAGGAGATAAAAGGACTGGCTGTATATCAACAGGCCAGTTGGTATGAGTGGCCATGCCCTGTGCCTGATCAGCATGATGTGTCCTGTCTTCGCATTAAACTCAATTTCTAAATATTCTCCTGGGTGAGAGTCTTTCTATTCTATGTGTGTACGGAAGGCTAAGTGCCAGCCACTGGAGTCAGAGCATTGGTCCTGGAGGCCCGTGTGCCCAGGGTGCCAGGCTGGCATCAGGTGAGCGTGTTGGTGTCTGTCACAAGCAAATATCAAGCTGGACTAGCTGGGAGTAGGGTAGGTGAGCCAGTACAGAGACGCTGTGCGGGAAGCCAGAGATCAGGTTAGGAAAGCTAAAGACCTGATAGGATTAAATATGGCCAGGGACATCAAGGGTAAGAGGAAGAACTTCTATAGGTATGTCAGCGATAAAAGGAGGACTAGGGAAACTGTGGGCCCCCTCTGGAAGAAAGCGGGAGACCTGTCTGCCCACGATATAGAGAAGGCTGAGGTGCTTAACGAGTTCTTTACCTCAGTCTTCACTGGCAAGAGCTCAAGCCCCACTGCCCAAGTAGCAGAAGGCAAAGGCAGCGACTGGGAGAAGGAAGAACCACCAGCTGCAGGAGAAGATCAGGTTCCAGAACCTGAAGGTGCACAAGTCCATGGGACCTGATGAGATACATCCTGGGTCCTGGGGGAACTGGCGGATGAAGTTGCCAAATTGCTCAGATTCTGTTTTAGGAAGGACTTAAAACTTTTTTCTTTCTTCTAAAAGTAGGTGCCTTTCAATATGAAACCTCAAACACTTGTATTTTGTTTGTGCATAATGTATTAGAAGAGAGTTTTTAAAATTTGGGTATGTCTGAAAATTTCATGGCAATCTGAAGAATGCTGTCTGGTATTTCAAAAAAAAAATTTTTAATTTTACAATTTAGAGGCAAATTTCATGGAAGCCTGAAAGAAATAGCTTTTATTTTTAAAACTGATTTTTAATAGTCACTAATATAATAATCAGTTCTTGCCATTTGCTGGTTTTCTGTAGCCTCTGTATATGACAGAATGTGCACACTGGTTTGGACATTACAGGCTATTCTGATTAATTTCTAGCACATTTGAGTCCAATAAATTGCAACTGCTTGACTGTGAGACTTTGTCAGCACTGAATCGGCATAGTAAAATATGTAAAGTTCTTGCTTGTTATTCAGGTCACCTTTCTTGTCTTCTTTATCCAAACTCTGTTACAAAACCTATACCACTGTTCTGGGGAGTGAGGGCAATTTGGTAGAGAATATATTTAGAAACTGGAAATTGAGGAGAACAGAATTAGGATTGCTAGGGAAATTTAGAGGTTGTTGTTGAAGATATGTGCCTGTTGGGAAAGGATTAGGATGTGTGTACTGCCAAGTGGCTTGAGTTTTAATTTCCTGTTTTTTAGGGCTTGTACATCAAATGTGTTGTACCATTCATGCTTTCTATGGGACTAGGTGTGGGAAGGTTGTATTATGGTTGCAATAGTATGGTGGTTACGATTTTCTGACAGGACTTAAAGTTGGGGAATTAGCACACACCGTCTGGCATTGCTCTTGCAAATGCAGAAGATGTATGTCACAGGAAGGTCTTGGTGGTTTCTACCTATTCTCTACAAATAGTGATGAAGCTACTGAAAAATAGAAAATACTTACTAAATTTGAAAGTTTTAATTTATGAAATTGAAAATTTCGTTTAGGAATTTTGACCTTTGTGTACATCAATAACATTATAGAGCATACCTCATGAAAACTTATGCCGTTATTAAAATACAAGAAATGCACGTGACTAAAGCAAGTTGTTAGCTAGCCTGATAAAGATCATTGTTGTCTATAAAATAACAAGTTGGCGCAGTGTTTTTCGTAGAGGGTGTTACAGATGTAAAAAGGAACATATTTTCTTTGTTCTTGCAAGAACAGAGCTTTTATGGATTAATTGTGGCTTTCTGTCTTGGTAGCACAGTTTATTTTCTTATTGCCTGGTAACTTTGTCCCTGGACATCTGGCTATGCCTTGTGAGGATCTGGGTAAGGGAATGTTGGGTCAGCTACCAAAGAAATGTACAGAACTCAGTCTTCAGGAGTCCTTTCAGAGGACTCGTGTTTCTCAGAGTTGCAGAGATTACATTAATGGCACAGATTGACATTAATCAGGGGATAGGTCCCAGCAAATTCAATGAAATAACCTGTTTCTGAAGATTGAGTTACATGATCTTATTCTTTCAGTTCTTCAGTTCTGTGTCTAAAAATCGGATATAGTAACCTTTGTCTATTTGGACTGGTGGTCCTTTAGATTTCCTCCTGCTGCTGCAAAATAAGTCCTAATCTGCAGTAAGTGGTGTAATTTTCTGCTACTGTGTGACATTAGGAAAAACTGTTACATGAGCTATTTGTGTGAGACGCATTTCAGGAAAAGGAGAAGAGGATATGTCTAGGAATGCTTTTCAAATGTGTGAGAGTTTCAGAGCAATTTTATTCCAAAGCAGGTTACCGTCGTGGTTTAACCCCAGCTGGCAATAAGCATCCGCCAGCCGCTCGCTCACTCCCCTCTGGTGGGATGGGGGAGAGAATCAGAAGAGTAAAAATGAGAAAATGCATGGGTTGAGATAAAGACATTTTAAAAGGTAAAGCAAAAGCCACGCGTGCAGGCAAGGCAAAACAAGGAATTAGTTCACTACTGCCCATGGGCCGGCAGGTGTTCAGCCATCCCCAGGACAGCAGGGCTCCATCACCCAGAACAGTGACCTGGGAAGACAAAATGCCGTAACTCTGAACGTCCCTGCTTCCTTCTTCTTTCCCCAGCTTTGTAGGCTGAGCCATGTGGTATGGGATACCCCCTTGGTCAGCTGTCCCAGCTGTGTCCTTTCCCAACTGGTTGTGCAGCCCCAAGGTGGGGTGGAGTGAGAAGCAGAAAGGGCCTTGACTCTGTGTGAGCACTGCTCAGTGACAGCAAAAGCATCCCTGTGTTACCAACACTGTGTCCCGCACAGATCCAAACCAGCCCCATGCTAGCTACTGTGAAGAAAATTAACTCTATCCCAGCCAAAACCAGCACAGTTCCCATAGAAAGAATTTGTCAAAACAAACAAAACAAACCTTGGAAAACAATGGCAAAAAATTTTCAATGATTTCAGCAGTATGAAGATTTAAAGTAAAATATCCCTAAGTCTGATATTGGACAGGAACTATCTTAATTATTATTTTACAGAGTCCTAGTGAAAAAATTTCACCTTTCCAAGAAAACACTTTCAAAATGCTTGAATTGAATAATTTTTTTCATACTATTGCATTATGTGTCTTTAGAGTTTGGGATTCTGAAATATTCCAAACAGCCCTATTATGTCAGTTTTCTCACGAGCTGAAGTTATTCCCAATGAAGCTGTGACAGTCCTCCATGGCTCTTTGTTGTGCTTTGAGTAAGTGATTTCAAAATATTTGCAAGACCAGGCTTGAGTTTCGGATTATGCATCTGTCTCTGTACTTAGTGCAATAGGAACGAATTAGTAACTTGAAGTGGTCTGCGGGATTTATTTTGAAATAAAGGCGAATAACATTAAATCTTCTGCTGGTGCCATTTGAAATCTAATTTTAATGAACAGGCTGTAAACCTCTATTAATGTCTGTCTTTATTGAAAGCAATGCTTCTGGTGTAGTAGTTATTTATTTATTTTAAAATTATTTCATTCTCACAATATGTGTTGAAGGAAAATCCTTCTGAACTGACGATGAGATATAGCGGAATGTATACATCGTAAAAAGCTGAAGGAGTTTGAGGTACAAATTGTTAGAACTACTTAATTGCAGAAAAGAAGGAAATTTGAAATAATTCTTTACTTAGTTGGAGAAGTAATAAAAGAAGATTCAAACATGTTTTTGCAAGTCGATTAGAAAGATGATTGAGCACAGGCCAGCCTGGACAGCTGCTTGTAGGACACAGACTGGTTTTCACTGTGCAGTACCGTTTCATGGGATGGCTGAACAGAGAGGCTCCGGACTGAAGAAAAACCACATGCTACAGGAGTACGATCAGTCGTCTGACATAAGAAAATTATTAAATCCCAACTGATGTTTTCTAACATTGATTTGACACAGCCACAATAGGCAGTGAAATTGGAAGGGATGACATACAGACACAGTGTAGTCCTTTATTTACTATTCTATTTCACTTTGTTTGGCACTTTCACTCTTTGAGCCCATCTAGCAGGAATCACAAGCTATGAAAGCCTGGTTTTATAGATCACAGCATCAGTTTCTGTCACTAGGAGTATGGTCTAGGAAATGTTACTATAGAACATAAAGAAAAACTGGAATAAACACAGGGAAGTAAATTCAATTTGGGCATAAATGTATAATACTACCATAGAAAAAGAGCAGTGACTTGAAGGAAAATAAGATCAAAACATATACAAATAAGCCAGAGTAATGGAAAAGAATAATGTTATTCCCTAAGTAAGGAGTTGGGATGCAGCATGAACTAGAAGCAATTTTTGCTATGCAAGTCTGAAGTCTTGCATAGTATTGAATGCCATCAGCATATTTTGATAAGCAGTGTAGAAAATAAAAGTGAATAGGCACAATGTTAAACCCCAAGATTTCTCAAAGGAAATAAAGCTGTGTTATTTATGAACAAAAACCAAAGTTTATATACTGTAAAAAAAAAAAAAAAAGATTCACCAGTGATACTGAAAACAGTAAAATCAGTATAAATGCTCTTTCAGGTTAGAAATTTGACTTATGAACATAATGTAAATCTTTTATACTAATTATCAAACTAAGAGTTATTCTGTATCTTAAAAAGCTTTCTCAAGGGCTTGCACGCAGGAATAAACATTTGGAATTTTCTGTTTTCTCTTGTAAGTAGAAGAACAAGTTTTGTGCCTTGTACTCCACTGTGTCCCCCTCTCGCACTTTGCCCCTTGTTGCTTGGGAGACTCTGTGCCACAGTGCCTGGGGTTGGGAGCCCGGCTGGAGGGATTTGGTGTTGTGTTTGTCTGGCAGAGGCGGTATTTTTCTGAACCGGTGTCACTTTCAAAAGGAGACCAAAATCTGACAAAGCAATGCCTGTTCACAGGGTAGTGCCTGTCCTTTCTCCACACTAACTTCTTGTGGCCAAAATTGTTCTGGATGTTACACTGAAGCCTCTTGTTATTCAGTTTGATTCACTGGGTGGAAGTGTCTTAATTTTTATCTTGTCTCATGTTCTGACACCTCTGACCAGTAAGAAAGCCTTGTTGTGTAACTGTATAGAAATGCGGCACAAGTTGAATGGACTTGTAAGAAATTTTGGTTGATGTTTTCATGTCATAAAGTCCAATTTACTCATGAGACTTTATGCATGCTGGTTTTATTTTTGATAGACATAAGGAGGAACAAACTTCTCCAAAACGCAAACAGAAAAATCATTATAATAGTGGCATGTGTTATCAGTTCAGGCTACAAGGGAGTGCTATGTTCCTCTAGGTTGGAATAAATTCAGTACTGGGACAAGAAAAATGGTTTAATGAATTTAATCTAGCCAAATATTAAATGAGACACACAGTGATCTGTCTGTACTATGTAAAACTCCCAAATACCTTTCTTGAAACAAGCAAACAACCCCCAAATCCTAAAACAACATTCAAGTTGGAAAATGAAGTGCCCAAAGATTGTGGTGGATTTTTGTAAAATCTGCCCCAGAATGCACTCTCTCAAGCTGTAAACAGAGTGTTTGTGTGTCCAGTTAGTCCGGTCTCTAGACACAACAACAGTCAATGTCTCATTCATCTGCAGTTCAGCGTGAGGTCTCTTCAGTGCTGTGAAACATGCCGTGGAAAGGTCCGTGCAGCAGTGGGCATGCATGCCGAGAGATGTCCCACCCCGGGGTTGCTCGTGCGTGGCCCTCGTCTTTTGGGGAGAGGCTCGGTCCCTGGCTGAGAGGGAGCACAGGCTGATGCCCTGCCTGCAGGCTGTGGCTCAGCCAGCCACTCGTGACACAGCCTTCTGATGGCAGACGGTTAACCCACGCTTGAGTCCCACTGACACTGGCTTGGATGTGGGCTTCTGCACAGTTGTGCCCTGCCTCCTCGGCTTTGGGTCTCAGAATTCTGGGTTGGAGTAAGCTTTCCCAAGCACAGTGGGAGCATAGTCCCTGCTGGCAGGAGCTGAAGCTGGTTCTTTTTTTTTTCCTCTAGAGAGGCAGAGGCAAGAGTGGGACAGGAGCCTGGCACTGAAAGGAGAGGGACAGTAAGCGTGGCCTCATTAGGAGTCTTGAATAACGGAGCGAACAAGGCCACCAGGAAGTTTTGGAGGGGCCGTTCCAGTGTGCGAGGGTAAATGCGTGCTTTCTGGGAGCGTGCTCCACGTGCCAGCTTTGCTGCTGTGGGATCAGAGTTCACAGATGGAAAGGGTGGGTAGGATGATGGGTGTAAACAGCTCGCGGTGGACGGAGCTGGGAAAGATGAAGGCAGCGGGCAACTTGAGACCGACTGCTTCTCCAGACAGACATCATACCCGGCAAGATCTGGCGCTTTTTAGGAAAGCGTTCAACTGACAAAAAGAGTATTTTTAAAGCTTGGAGTTAACTTGTATGCTTTCCATAGAGTTGCTTATTTCAGGTAATATATTGAATATGTATTGGCACTGCAGCAGAACAGCCCTCTCCGGTCCATTGTCAGCTCTCCTCTCTGTTAGGCAGTGGGCAGCGTTGCTTCCAGATGCATCAGACCCCACTTGTCTTCTCCTGTCTGAACTTTTTCCCCTGTGTAGGTGGAGTAGGCAGGTGTGTAGCCAAGTACTTTTTCATTTCTTATGCAGATTCTTGAAGGGGCACACAGAGTTTATCTTGCACCAATACAAAGTGGTAAAGTGCAGAATACACTGAGAGTCGTTCACTGGAATAAAAAGTTTTGGCTACTGAACAAGTTCAGTATTGGATTCACCTTAGTTGGTCAAGTGTATAGTGTTAAGTATGCTTTTAGTGTATTTACTGAGGACATTTTTTCCACATTCTGATATTTAATTTGGCATGCAAATGTTCGTATGCCTAAGGCTGAACTCCAGCGTCATTGTCCTCCTGGTGCATCCATGTTCATTCAGTGTGATTTATGACTTTGAACAATGTGTTTGGCCTTCCATACACCAGTTCTGAAAAAGACCAAAAATATGGGTGCTGAGGCAGAATTAAAACTATCTCTTTGCTGTGCAGTCCCCCTCTGTTTGCATGTTCATCTTTCTAGCTAGTAGAAATTGTTCTTTTAGGGGAAGGAGATTTTTTGTGTTTATAATTACTCCGAGGTCCAGTTTACATTAGCAATTTTGATTCAAACTGCTTTGATTAGAACCATGTTGTGATTCTAACATTTCATTTCTGATACTCCCTGGAGCTGGTAGAAATGAGTAGGTTTTACTTTAAATAGCGAGGAGGGCAAAAAACCTTCTGTGGACTGCATACCCTATGCTTTCTGGTCTGTGATGTGGTGATATTTTTCCATTTTTATCTCTAATACTGTACTAGCATTCAGTAACATCAGCGTTTTTTAGCTGGTATGTAAACGTAACTAATGATGATTTAGGAGGACTTCAAAACTATGAACTTTCCTATAGCAATTTTGGTAAATGTTAAAGCTTTAACTGGGCAGGCCTTTATGTTATACCACATCAAATCGTCAACTCATTGCTTAATTCAAATTAATATAAAAAAAATTATTTCTATTTTGGTGGGCTCTACAGTGCTCTGACTCCAGTCTGATAATCTGGGCAGGACTCTAGAATAAGGCAACTCCGCAAAGTAGTTCCTAACTCAAGGATTTTTAACTTTTCTGCTTGAAAACCTAACAATGCTGTTTAACTTGCTTTGTTTTCTCTGGCAGTATCTTCCGAATGACTTATGAGTCTTTTTAGAACTCAAGTAAGTGGAGCTTTGAGCGGCAGTTTATGGTGGAGTGCCCAGGAGTCCCCTGTAACAGTGTGGTAGAGACCTTTCTTCCAGTTTCTAGTGCTTTAGAGCTACGAAAAACCTTCTTGGGTGGTTGAAGTCACTCAGCCTTTGGCATCATTTCACAAGACACTTCAATGGGATGCTAGAATCCTTTGTTAACCACAAGTATAGCAACTTCATACGTGCTAAGGCACCCTGGCAAGCCAGGAGAAAGTGCAACGTGGAGTTTTTTAGTTGCACTGTATGTCAGGTTTACAATTAGAAATTGTCTGGCTAGACCATCAATGCAGAGCAACAGAGGCAGTTCAGAGTAGCGTGGCTGGGGAAGAGTGGTCCATGACATACAAAAATCTGTGCAGAACAGAGGAGAAGAGGTAGTGCAGTAGAGAAGGATCTGTGCTTGCATGTTGATGGCTCACTGAAGTTTTTAAAATTATATAAGGAACATTGCTTTTTTTTCTTACTAGCTTAATACATAAAAGGCCTGTAAAACTGCGTATCTTTTGACGTTTTATGCATGAGCGCAAGATGAAGTTACTTCAGTTCCATGCTGAATGCACTCATAGGAGAGGATGTGAAAAGAGCCTCTTGAACTCTTCTGCGCTTCTGTGCCCTTCCAGAGTCCTGTGAGTGTTAGACTGTTGCTGTTGGCTACACTAAGATCTGTAATGCAGAAGAGAAAATGGAGACTGCTGGTTTACTGCCTAAAAAAAAGTAGTTTAGCAGCTTCTGCTGGGTCCTTGAGAAGGGAGCTGTCGGCTCTCCCCGGAGAGAGACACGGCTTGTCAGTGCCCACGTGTCACCGTGGCGTAAAGTCTCAAATCTGGGCATGTGACTGTAGGATAAGTCATGACAGTGCTGAGCTGCTGTGTGATAGTTTAGACAGGCACAGAGAAGGAAACTTGGGAATAGTCTTTTTTGTTTTGAATGTAAATGGTTCATTGCTATCGTGTCGGGATGTAGCAGTTAGAAAGCTGCAATTATAAAGCTACAAAAGCAATTAAAGTCAACGAAGAATTCCTGAGTAGCAGATGTAAACCTGCAATTACTTCCTGAGAAAAAGAAAATTGCTAATTTCAGCAAGTTTCATGAGCAGAATAACAACACTGGGAGAGAGCCCCTCATTCCTGCGGCATTATCTGCGACGATGCTTTAGGCTGCTCGAGAAAGGTCTATAGGTCCATTATATACCTGTATAGCACCAGCATGAGAGAGCGATCGCAAGTTGCTCTCCTAGTTGTAGATATGATTCATACAGGAGGTGCCTGGGATGCTTTATGTAGCAGTGCTGTGTTTGCTATTGCAGTGGGATTTTGAGAGGCAGCTGTTTTGAGAGAGAACAGAGGTACAGGCATCTGTCTGCATCCCCCTGGAAGTGTTTGGTACTGTTACTGCAGGAAATGAAGTTATAGGCACACATAGTGAAAATTATCCTACTGACAGTTATCTCACAAGGAGCAAAAATCAATGAGGATTTAATGTGAGATGTGAGCGAGTCAGGAAGGAAGGTCAGCTTGTGCTGTATGAAACGCTGAAGCCGTAATTTTGTAAAACATCCTAAAAAAACTGAAAAAGTTTCTCTACAAAGAGCCAAAACCATCTTTTATTAATCTATATGTGGAAGTTTCTGACTCTGGAAAAGTTCATCTGTTCCTAAGCTGGAATTGTTCCTAAGATACATTGGTGTGGAAATAATACGTTGCTCCCTGTCGTAGCTGAAGAAGTGCCTTTTGTCTGTGTTACGGCAAGTTGTGCTCACCCGACTGTGTTTTGCTGAAGCACTCGGCGTGCACAGATGACTAGCAGTGCAGTAACTTCGACGTCTGAGGAGCATAAGGCTCTTCTTGGATGGATGTCAGAAGCGATGGGCAAAAGCATTTCACTCTCTCCCATCCTTTGGAGAAAAAGTACCATTCCTCCTGTACATTTTAAAGAAACTGCTATCCGACATCTGGAGTAACGCAGATTAGGAAGGAATATAGATATATAAATGGTTTTCTGCTCAAGGTAACATT
This sequence comes from Pterocles gutturalis, assembly GCF_000699245.1. Lineage (NCBI taxonomy): Eukaryota > Metazoa > Chordata > Aves > Pterocliformes > Pteroclidae > Pterocles > Pterocles gutturalis. Next base: position 24,968 of record NW_010119173.1, on the reverse strand, counting down.
AAAAAAAAAACCCAAACTCTTCAGCCCAGAGGTGGTAGGAAATGCAAGCTGCTGAGATTTCAGAGCCGTTATCTGTATCCTCTTCCTCCACATGTGTCCCTGGCACTATTAATTTAGCTCTAAGTCACCCAGGGTGAAAATGCGGGCCCAGGCGATGAAGTCAGTGGAATTAAGATTTCATTCTGAATACCTCTTTTTTTTTTTTTTTTTTTCCAGTATTTCAGTTCTTTTACTAGTCAGTGTGTGGAGAGGATGGTTGACCCTAGGTGTCACCTGTTAAATTTTTTCTTTAACTGTTTGCACATGTGTGGAATTGGAAAGCTCGACTTCTCCAGAGCAAAAACTAGAGTTGCTTTTCTGTAACTTCTTTTGTTCAAGCAAAAACATTAGTTGTACTGTGCATCGATGAAAAACCTCGCAATAAGTAAATCCCTGAAAAGTGCAGTATCTTTGAGCAAAGAAAATGCCAAGAATGTACTCTACTATTACAGTGTTATGAATAATATTATCATTAATTGTGAGACTATGCAGGTTTCCTTTTTTTGGTCCTTGTCCTGTATAGCTTTCTTTCTAAAGGGGTCTTATTTTCCTTTGTGTGGTACGTGTAGTTAGACTCAGAAGTCTGTATTTGGCTATCTAAATATATGGTCTGACTTAAAAAAATCCCGTTCTGTCCTGAAGCTTACCAAAACGTTCCTGCTGGCTTCTTTGCCTTAGAACTTCTCATTCATGAAAACCAGGGTGATTCTCAGGGGTATGAAAAAGCTAATCTAAGCATCTCCTAGTTCTTCCTTTTAAAGTTGATACTCCATAAATCATATGCTCAAGAGTAAGAGAAAAAAAGGCATAATCACAGTCATACTTTTTTCATAGCAAAGTGCTGAAAGAAAAAGGAAAGAAGCATCATGACTTAATGCCAGTGCCATTCGTGGCAGGCATTAATCTGTCTGTGTTGGAAGTTTTCTTTCATTCGAGGGTAATTGAATGACTGAGATCAACGAGTCATTAATTAACTTTGGCACAGCCGGCGTTTCAAAACTCTGTAAAGATTTTCTAGACTAACTGAAATCTGTAGCACAGTACTTCTGGAGGGAGATCAGGTTTTTACGCAGCGGCTTTGCGTTCATAACCGTGTGACTGAAAAGGAGTTCGATGTTGTGTGTTCATGTATACCCATTTAGTTACTGCTTTGAGGACAGCTGTTTAAATTCAGAGTGCTTTAAAAATAAGAAAATAAACGGTGTTGTTTGAAAAGTTCTCTTAATCTGGATTGTAGTTTTGGGAGTATCTTGTTTCTTCTGAGACTGCAGCACTTTCCTGGTTAACAGTGGTGTGTTTCATGATTTACGAATTAAATGATCAAGTTCAGCTTCCCAAGTACAGAGACTGAGACGGGGCTCGCACGTGTATTGTGGTAATAGGGACAGAAATCTGTTACGCTAATATACCTGGGATTTCTTTTGAAATAAGAATAAAATTAACATTTGGAGTAAAAGTTCCTTTTAATTTCCTTCTCTGATTTATTTCCTCACCCGTGGGCTGAACTTGCCCCAGAGCAATCATTAGTAATAGCTGGGATGGCTTGTGAAAAAAGATAGCTGAGAATTAGTGCAAACTGTGTTTCAGACATCTTCTGTACTAAACTCAGAGCTTTCGTAAGTCAGTGTTGTGTCCCTTTTAATGACTTAACTTGTAGAAAGTTGTCTGACTTCTGTGGTTATGGTAACGTATTTTGGCCTCCTATGGTTAAAAACATTGGTTTTTCAGGAATTGATTTAATTAAATGATGGAGACCTAATAGTCTCTACCATGCACATGACATTTGTTGGACAGTAGAATATCCACTGTGGTAAAATAGTGCTTTTTCTGTTTTTCTGTTCAACTGGTTATATATTTTGTATTTAATGTGTGTGAATAGTCTAATAAAAAAATGAGCAAAAATAGTTGAAACTCCACTCTGATCCCATGGTGAGGCTGTTACTCATTATTTCTTTTTCTGAACACCACAGCTAAATACACTCTAGGTGGCATAATGCAGTTAGCTGCTAGTAATTTCAAAGAAAATACCACATAACGGTTTTAAAGTGGAATACAGAATGACAGTGATACATACTAGAGGTGTGCTATAAAAACTGTTGAAACTTTTACAGCCAAGTGCCTTCGTATTGCAAAAGTGAATTTCTGATCTGAGCTGTGGCAGAAAATGCTACTATTGGAGTTAAAAAAGAAAAATCTGCTATTGCAACTTGCATTCCAGTGCTAGTAACTGACACTGTGATCAGAATAAAATGTATTTCTAAGCATACAGACATATACTGGAAGGGAATCTCTCTTCACTAATGTGACTGCAGCCCAGGAGTTAAATAAAATTGCAGAATATCTGAAGTTAAACAGTTTTACAGTGTTAAATAAAATGAAGTTTGGGTCTGTTATTTAAGTTACAGGCTTAAACTGTAGCAGTTTATCACACATTTATAATGATGTGGGTAGTTTTTCTTTAATCAGCCCTTAAAATATTTAATTGTGCCTATATTTTATACTATTGAAAACAAGTCCTCACTGACATTTTAAAATATTTTCTGGAAAAAAAAAAAGCTGTTTGTGTATATTCCAATGTTTTACTGTGGGATGTGGATCTGTGTACTGTTAGTCCTGCTCTGAGTCATCAGCTGGGAGTCCTGCTAAAAATACAACAAAGATCACTTACACCTGCAGAGGTGATTCAGTTTGATCAGACTTGAAAAGCTCTTTGCAATTTTCAAAATCTATCGCAAGCGTGAGATCCCAGCCCTGCGCTTGCATGTGAACAGGTATTGTGCCGGCTTCGGTCGGGAGCCCAGTGCTCCCTGGCTTGCAAGTTGTCTGAGCATTTAATCTTGCTCCGAGATGATCAGGAAGAAAGACTGAATCAGTTGTTAACTGAGTTAACCACACATTTGTTAATCACTGTAACGTTATTCAATCCGTGTCTAATGTATCCATAGGGAATTATATGAAGCATCTGCTTCCTGAGAAGGAAAGTACAACCTGGATAGCTGCAAATGACACGACAAAAAAGGTTGGTCAAAGTATCAAAACACCCCAAACCCTTCTTCTGTCGGAACTAAAATCACCTCCAGTACAAAACCATTGGCTAGAATGGAGTCACACTGGATATTGAGCTTACAAATGTTTTAACTTGAATAACGCATAGCAGCACCAGTCTGAACAAAAACCAAAGGTGGTATCTTCTCCCTCCCCCTCTTGAATATCTGTTGACAGCTAGAAGGAAACGCCCTGGTTTTCTTTAAGAACTGTCATTTACACCCAGTGCAAATGCTGGAGCCTTAACAAGTTGCCTGGAAATAGCTGCGTTGGGCAATGGCTTTCTTCCTGGTAAATGACAGGCTATGCAGGGGCAGAAAGGCAAACTCCTGGCTGTATTCCAGCCAGCCTCACCGCTTAGGAGTCTTCCATGTTCATCATTGCTTTCCCCAGTCAGCTGCAAAATTCCCTAATCTCTGTTTGCTTTTAATTTTAGCAGAATTTATTAGCAGTAAGTATATTAAAAACAAAAAGCAGTTGAGGAAGATGCCCGATATAAAGAGTTTTCAAATTACTGTCAATTTTGGCTCTACAGCTGGAGTGATTAAAAGCAATCCTACTGCAGCGTGCCTTTTTGCTCCTCTGAATGAAGTGGCAATGTTTGTGCTTTCTGGAACCTTAAAGCACACAAATCGGAAGCAAAAAAGGATGGAGAAATATAGCTGCCGATTTTGCTGACAGTTTTCAGGTTTGAAAATAAACAGTGAAATAAATATCATGGAATCACAGAATGGTTTGGGTTGGAAAGGACCTTAAAGATCATCCAGTTCCAACCCCCTGCCATGGGCAGGGACACCCTCCACTAGCCCAGGTCTGTGTTTGGTGCTAAAGATCATATGGAATTATTCTTATATGGTTTCTTTGGGGCTGGAAAGGATGTGTTCGTGCTACTGTTCTTCTGGGCCATTTTCCCTGCCTTCTCGTTTGCACTTGGCAGAGTGAGCTGCAGCTTTCTAGAAGATTGTTAACAGATCTTAGGGATATTTTCACAGCCATGGCCCCTCTTCCTTCGGTTTTTGTGTGCCTTGGGGATTAACAGAGAAATACATCATCTTGTTCTCTGTGTTTATGGGTTTTAAATTGTCATATATTAAAATTCAAGGGTGTTAGCAGAGGGCATGAACGTTTGCTACCTCTGTCATGCAACGCCTGGGACTGTGCCCACCATGGTGAAGAGTGTTAATGAGGGAAAGCAGGGCAGCGAGGGATTAGAACTATCTCAGTTCTCACAGTAAATCCCTATCTGTTATTTTAGAAAGTTTTCAAATCGTAAAAGCTTTTTGCAAAAGGTTATCCGGTGTCTAATAACCCTACAATACTGATGTCAGTGACTACGCAAGCAGGCTTTCTCGTTTACTTTGCACTTCCCCATATACAATGCAAACAGATAGCTAATGACTGGGTAAATACAATGGGAATGTACTTTGTGCACTGTGTGTTCTGAGCTTGAGTGTTTTGGTCTTTATTTTGTTTGCCTATTTTTATATTCTTTCACAAGCACATTTTGTAATGATGGAATATTACAGAGTTCCTAGTACAGTATAGAGGAATAACACAAGGAACTTATTGTGCTCTCTTTAAATCTGAAATCCTTGCTGATGCCAATTATTTTTGGCTTTTATTCTTTTGAACTAATATAATATGAACAGGGTTTATATGTTATGATGCTTTAGCACAAGAGTGTTCATTCAAAGCAAAAAAAAAATCAAACAAAAACGTATCTGTCAGACTTTGGCATATCCATTTTCTTTTCCTACCTTTTAATTTTATTTTTTTTAAATTAAAAGTTTAAATGTGGGAAAGAAATGTCAGAGCTGAGGAAAAAATAATTAGCTAACCACTACTACCAGTTGTAGTATTAACCCACAAGGATTGCATTCAAGTTGCGTAAGGAATACGATTTACAAAACCACGAAAAAACGACATTGAAAGCAAAGTCTTTCAAGCCAGGCTGCCCTTGGACTTGCTATGACAGCCCAGTATGCCATTCCCTGCCTTTGCTGCGGTGTGGCGTGCAGCTGGTTGCCCAGCAGAACTCCTGGCTTCTTTTCCACGGAGCTGCTTTCAGCCGGCTGCAGCCAGCTCGCACTGGTGGTGCTTGGAGCCCGGGTGCAGGACTTGTGCTTCATGAAGTGCTTGGCCGTCCGTTTCTCTGTCTGCTGAGCTGCCACTGAATAGCTGCTCTGCGTTCTACCTTATCAGTCCTTTCCCCCTCCGTGGGTGTCACCTGCAGTCTTGCTGAGAGCACACTCCTTCCCATCATCAAGATTATTGATAAAGATATCGATGAGTGTTGGTCCCACAGGAAAATGTCCAGTAACTGCCAGTTGGATTTTGTCCTGCTGATCACCCCCCTCTGATCCAGACAGTTTTCCACCCGTGCTCCCTTTCTCAACCTGTGTTTCACCAGCTTGGCTAGAGGGAGACTATGGGAGGCTGTCATAGAATCACAGGATGGTTGGGGTTGGAAAGGACCTGAGAGATCATCGAGTCCCAACCCCCTGCCATGGGCAGGGACACCCTCCACTAGCCCAGGTTGCCCCAAG
>NW_010119173.1:0-19307 GCF_000699245.1 Pterocles gutturalis | reverse complement strand
CTGGCCTTGAACCCCTCCAGGGATGGGGCATCCACAGCTTCTCTGGGCACCCTGGGACACTGCCTCACCCCCCGCACAGTGAAGGGTCCTGGTAAAACAGTACCTGCTGCTCTCTCCTTGTCCGTTAGCTGTGTCAGTCAGGTTGATCAGGCAACATCTGCCCTTGTGAAGTTCATGTTGGCTGTTCCCAACCAACTCACGGTCCTTGGTGTTGTTGAGCACAGCACTGAGGATGGCTTGCTCTATCTTTCTAGGAACTTGAGGTTAGGCTGACCGGCAGAATCACATTTCTGTAGGTCGCCCTCCTTGCCCTACCTAAAAATATGCATTAATTATGTTGCTATGCAGACCACATCCCTACTGTGTCTTGTTCCCCCAGTCATACTGGATTTGAGGAAGAAATCGGCTGTTGTAAATCTCTCTGCTACCAGAGAGTCTCTCTAAGGAAAAAAAAATAAAAACCATGTTGTATCAGCGGGCTGATGTGGTTTGCAGGTCATGCTGAGTGGTGTTTGTGCACTACCCGGTTGCCTGAATGGGATGGATTGGCAGAGGGACAGTGGCTGTTCTTACATAACTAATTTTCCTAATTAATTTAGAATATTATGGTGGAAAGAAAGGAAAACTAGTGATAGGGTTTCTGTGAAAAACACTAGTGCCCAGCCACGATTGTGGCAATATGAAAAGCTGCAGTGAGATGGCAGACCGGGATGCTTTCGCTATGTATTGTGTTAACACCTCTCACTGCCTACATCGGCTCTCGTCTGGTCTGGCAAGCCTGGGCAGCGTCAACAGGTCAGCTTGGGCTTGCTTTGAACATTCTCCTGGTGTACTTATCTTTATGAGACTTTGAGATATTTGGAAAAGATAACCTAAATGAATATTTGATTGCTTTTGAGAGAAGGAAGGTATTTATTTTGGAAGGCTGGTAGGCTTTGTGTCCTGAAGGGATGTATGGTCTTCAGCATCAGATTTCTCTGAAGTTTGGTTTTTTTTTTTTTTTTGCGTTGCATTCCTTTGCAACAGCTGGAATTGGCCTCAGGAAGTGGACAAATGGAATAATTCTCTGAAGAAAATTTTGGAAAATTATCTAGGTTCCTGTTTTGTATATTGTTGGCTGATTTAGAGAAAACTGAACTTTCATTTGGAAAGTTTGGAAGCCTGTGATGTGTTTGTGTGGGAATAACGAGCATCCAAAGCAGAGTGTTGCGGCCTGGGTGTTTATCTGTTATCTGGGAATACTTGGGCAGATTGCTCCTGATCCGTTCCTTGAGGCTGAGCGAGCCTTGGCTGTTGTTGACAAACAGCTTTTGCTTTGTCTCTTGCTTTTCGATGTCAGATAGTTTCTGCAGAGGTTTAGTGTTTGAATCAGTTTTACTTTTGGGATGACTGGAAACTATCTGGGTGAAACATCATTGCTTGTTCTTTATGGGGCCACAGCCTAGGTGTTCTGAAGAACCCTTCAGATCTCCATACTATCAAGTTATATGGCCATGTTACATAATTGTAAAAAAATCAGCTTTTCTTACTCTTTGTTTTTAATGTGCCTTTCTTGTTTGAATTTTTGCCTTTTCTCATATTCAGCACTCTTCACTTATTTCAGGAGCTCTTTCAAATGTCCTCAGAAGGGAAGCAATCATATGTTGTCATTTTCAAGAAAATATTTTAAAACAATCTAAGGAAAAACTTATAATAATGGTAAACCGATTTGTTTTTAACTCAGACCATAAAAAAGTGATTAGAGAAGCATTTTGAAGTTGCAAGTAGTCCTGTTACTGTGTTAAGATGAATTGCAGAGTAAGCAAGTCCACTCTAAGGGATTTTACAGGATGCGGCACAAAATGTTTCTGGAAGTCACAGAGGTGCCGTGACTCAGAATGCAGGATACATCCCCTAAACCTCGGCAGTATCCGCAGGCTGCTAATTGATCTTGCTGAGACTGCTGCTTTAGGTGGGTGCTCGTCAATAGTTATTGTGCAGTTGCATTGAATGACTGTGTCACTGAGCTCCACTGCTCCTGTAATTCACCTCCACTCGGCATCAATATAAAAATGTCAGCAGATGAAAATGAATTCTCTGACCTTTCAGTTACTGTACAAAGCTTGCTAGCTTCACTGACAGTGATAACAACGTATGATCTTCCTAGTTCAGCCCAGAGATGTGTGGATGCCATTGGTGTGTTTGCTCATTTTGCGTTACTGAAAAAGCAGAAGGAAAATTGTTTAACAACAGTCAAAGCCAATGTTGAATTGATTACATTTGTGAATATTTGATATTCGTGTGCTGTATATATCTATGCTTGGGTGTGGCTGTTCTCCAAAGGCTAATGTGCTGCTTCTGTGATGGAATATTAACTGAGAGTTTAAAGTTGGATTGTGGACAGTCAGTTTCTTAATACAAACTGCTTTGTCGGAAATTTCGTTAAGGTTGGATTTGTCTCATCTAATTTTTTTTGTAGCAGGCGAAACAGGCTTTTAGGGAGAGTAGCTGACCCTTTGCTGAAACAGGTAGATTGACATATGCAGAGGGTGTAAAACCTGTCTTATATTTCCTATCTGAAGACCTTTGATGCTACGTTAAGATGTCTGATGTCAAGCTATAGTTAAGAGAGAGTTCTGCCTTTACAGACAAGAAATAACAGGCAGCTGAAGTAAACAGACAACATAGAACAAACCATGTTATTTCCAAAGGCAAGTTATGAATTCTGTGTCCAGTATGAATTACATGCTGTGAAAATCTCAGATTTTGAGTAAGAAGTGCTAATGCCATCTAGTCAGACAATGCATGTTTTCAGAAGTATTTTGCTCAGTTTTATTGTTGAAAGGAGACATGGCCATAGGAAATTATTTGTAATTAGCACTTGGAGGCACTCAGGTTTGTTGCTTTAGAGTCAAATCATTTCTCTCCACAAATAAAGGAGGACTATAGGCTATTTCAATTAACAGTCTCTTACTTAGGATACTCTCAATATTTTTAATAAAGTAAAGAAGGCATTTAGAACTGAGATTAACATGCTTATATCTGAAGACCAGGTGTGGAGGAGATGAGCTTTAAAATGTAGAGGCGATTAAGATTTTTGCACTGAGGGCAATATCTGATAGCAGTATGACATGAGCTGTAGCGTGAGAACCCTATTAGTAAAATGCAAATGAAGTGGAAGGAGCAGATACCCTTTAATATATATTCCTTTGAATATATATACACACGCCTTGGAATGTATCTATGCCTCTAGCTGGCTATAAAAGAAGGACTCACAGTTATGAATCTCAGTGAGGGAAAATGCTCTCATGTTTAGTGTGTGTATAGATATTTATGGGACCAAAATCCAATCAAAATTACTATTTAATCTACCATACCGTCTTCAAGAAAGTTAAGTCCTCCATGATCTAGCAAGATATAGTTTACTAAGTATCTAGAAGCCGTAGTTTTACAGGCTTGTATATTCAGTGGGAGGTTTGTAAGCAAAATCAAACTAAATTTCCAAATCCCATCCTTAAATGGTTCTCGCAGAAAGGGCAGCGTACACTTGCAAACAACGCTCGCTCAGTGAATCATTCATAAAGAACAGGCAGTAGTGTTCTGCTCAGTGCAGATGAGAAATGTGGGGATTAAAAGTTGTTGAAATTAATTGAATAATTATCTCAGAAATGATAATACAAGAAGTTGAAATAGGTCTGTCAAAAATCTGACTGGTTTAGTGTAATGCTATAGACAAAATGCCACGTTACCGAATGAAAGTAAGAAGCTACTGCTTGAAATCTTTCAATATTAATAAGAAATACATTAACAACATGAGCTCGATCAGGCTGGTATGTTTGCCAGATGCCTGAGTTTTCAGATATCTGGAAACGGTGACTTAGAAATCTGTATTTCTGTGCGATGCAATGACTTCTGATTTAATTCTCTCGTTAATATTACTGGAAATAAACAGTATTGGAGCTGAGAAAGGCGTCCAAAAGGAGAACTGAGTTCAGGGGAATGCAGGAGTATTTGCAAAGTTCAGAATTCATAAGGAGGAAAGGAGGGGACACACAATCAAGATTATAGTCTTGAAAAGGACAGATGATGTTAGTTCTGGAGGAAAAGCATATGGAGCACACCAAAATAAATAATTGTCATTAAAGGTATGGCATAAAACTGGCTCTGCCCTTGACTTTACTAGCTTTGGTAATTGTGTAGACTGAGAGGATTACGTACATACAAATTTAAAAATGGAAGAGGACTATATCAGGAAAATATAGTCTGTTGTTGAGAGGTATTCTTTCATGTCAGTCAGGCTTTTTCACAAATATTTTGTTATGGAGAATTGTTTCGTATGCTTATAATTGTTTAATTATGTTGACACTTTTCTGGAATTTAATTTTTTTTTTTTCCTTCATTGAGAAACACCATTTCTGGAGAATAAGATTGAGAATAAAACATACTGAAACTGTAAAGGCTGTTCTTAATTTTTTGCTCAGGTTCCTAAGATCCAAATTGCTACGTGTGCCAGATTTTAGAAGTGAACGGTATTCCACAGGCTTACGAATGATCTTCTGTATGTGAATTTTTGCAAATCAAGATATGAGCAATAATTTGCTCTGCAAATGCCGTTGGTGCTTTGATTTGACCACGTACTGTAGCCTCTAACTGCTCAGTTCTCTGGAAAAGCTGATGCAGGCTTAGCAGAGCAGAACACTCGAGCGGTTGGAGCTGCTGACGGTTTCGATTCCGTCGCTGGGACATGGTGAGCAACCCGTTGCTCCTGCTTCTCCTGCGAGTCTTCACCCTTGGATACTAAGGACGGGAAATTTCTCGTCAGCTCAGGAGTGCTAAATGTTTGTAGCAAGAGAGTGGAAAACTAGGATTTTCAGCTGCAAAACTTGGGTCTTTATGTTTGAAACTGAGCGGGGCCAGAGCTGTTAATCCAGGATCGGTTCACTGATTTCATCTGGGCACCGAGCGATGCCATGGGACGGTGACGTGCTGGAGCCGCTGTCTGACACCAGAGGAGTGGGAAAAGATGTGACCTTTGACAGAAATCAAATCAGTTAATAACTGCTGTACGGATGGGCATGCTGATAGTCAAGTGTGTTACCGGGGTATGAACTGTTGGACATTTGAATACCATCAAAGTATTTTTATACTTTCCTCTTACGCTGGAGTGCTTTTTGGCATGGAGGAGTTTTTAGTGCTGGTTCTTTGCGGTTTTTTGGCTGGACCGTTTTAGCTATTCCTCTGTGACTCTCTTGATTTAAGACAGGCTCTGCGATGACATCTACCAGCACGTATTGATTTATTGCACTGTATGAAAAATAAAGATATCACTTCACTATGTAAGCAAGCGTTGGGATGAGCAGGGCTTGTGGTAGTCGTGTACACTCTGTATGGACTCCTGGGTGTTCTTCAGGGCTTGAATAGCTTACATTTGGTGTGGATAATTGTTTATAAAAATTGGACTTTTTTTTTTTGTTTGTTTGTTTCTTGACTGGAGAACTGCCTGGGCCAGATGAACTGAAGGGGCTGGGAAGTTTTGCTGCCATCATCTCCCTCAAATTGCGAAGGAGGTTTCAGACAACCAGCTTAAACCAGATACTGGCTCTAAAATAACCAACTGAGGTTGGAAATTGCCCACTCTAATGGACCCATTTCAGACATTTTGTTGACAAAACAGTTTTAAATTAAATATTTTACTGTCCAAAATGCATTTTGAAATCCTTTCAGGTAATACTCAGCTGTGGTTGCTGCCATTTCCCTCTGGGTAATGGGGTAACACAAATTTATCCAGTGGCATCTGAGGAACAAAAACTGCTTTTAGGCGCCTTAAACCTGCCAAACTGGGGGTGCAGTGCATTCGGGGAAGGTGTTTGCCGCTTGAATTCAGAAATAAATGTGGAAGAGGGCACACCAAGTTGATTTTCTTGAAGGGAACTTGTGATGAGTGGAACACACTCCCATCGCTTTTCTCGGGGATGTACTTCCAGAGCAACAGTCAAAGCAGACTGGTCTCTATATTTGAATCCATTGAATTACAATAAGTATAAAGCAAAATCTTAGCTTCTACAGTTTTTGACCAGATATCGCACAAATACGAATTCATGTATGGCCAGAATGCCCATGGAGTTGGGCTGGAGTCCTCCCCAAGGACATAAAAAACTGGAGACTTGTTTTACAGATGAAACGTTTCTTGCTCTCAGTCCACAGTTCAGTGGGCTGTAGCATGTTTGATTAGTAAAATAAGTAAAAATAAGATGGTTTAGTGCATTAACATGTTTTGTACTGTTTCTTTCACAAAACAAAATTGATACCTAACCCTTGACATTGTTTGTTGCTCCCATGTCTCTCTGAGGTGTGAGAGCATTGAGTAAGCCCTTCTGTTTCCATAGCAGAAAGAATTCAGAATGGTAATTAGTGAAAGAAAGAATGAAAGAATTTAGGGTCTCTTTTTATATAAATATTAGTAACAATTATGAAATATATTCCAGAGAAAATATATGCTTTTGTTATTACCTCAGATAGTATATGTCTTTGTATAGCTTGACATTAAAAGACAATAAATTGCCTCTAATTCTCTTTATATATACAAGAAGCATATTTGCAAAACATCACCATTTCAAATCAGTATTTTTAAAGCTTTATTTTCTATAAACACAGCATAAGATGATTGTGATTTGAGTTAATTGCTTCCATGTGCTCTGGTTTGTAGTAGCACTACAGATTTCAGATCTGAGAGCCATTCTCATGCCTATTTCATAGCATGAGATTTTGCAGTAGATTATGAAACATAAATACAGAACTTAAATACAGGACTGTGACTTTAAATCTATTCTTTCTATACTAATCTGTTTATCATTTAGCACTTTGTAACATTGTTAAATTTAATTCTAAAGATCAGAAAAATGTTGAAGATAGTATTAGCTTGTTCAGAAAAAAACCATAATTTGTGATTTGAAAAAAACACTGACCACTACATTTTGAACCTGGAGCCTAAATCTTCCATATGTAAAAATTATTATGCTAATTATGGTATTGTATCTGGAACTCTGTATGTTTAATTTTATTTTTTTTACAAATGCAGTAAAAATTTTCCTTTCTACAGCTGTTCATAGGTTTTACAGTCAAGAACAGTTTTGAATAGTACAGTGGAAACTTCATGGGGCTGTATTAGTACTTTTGCCAAATCAGGTAATTAATCCAGTGCAAAAAATACATTAGGGTATAATAGTATAATTATAAAAATACACAAACTGTAAAATGAAGTGCAGTCATGTTATTTTGAAACAGTTTACTGAATGTGGATCGTCTGTTAGCTGAAGCTGAAAAAAAGTCAAGTTCCATGTGCTTTATAGTCTAATCGAAGTGTATAAAATCTTTGGAGCAATATAAACATATGTGTAAATGAATTGTTTTAACATTCAATTTTTATAATAGAATTGCCTTGAATCATGAAACCTCAGACCTAAGATGTTCCATCAGGGAGGCAGAAATACTGGTAAGAGTGAAATCCAAAAAGCATACAAGAAACAGCTTTTGGGTTTATGAGTCCAAAGACAACTCACGTGGTGTTCCTGTAAAAACTTAAGGGGAAAAAAAAAAACCCAACCCAGCAGAAAAACCCACTCCTTAAATCCTGCATTATAATGTGAAAGCTCCATGCTTTTGTTGGACAGCTGAGATGGATGAATCCTAAAGTATTTTAAGATTGGCTGCTGCTCTGAGTACAGTCAAACTTACAGTGTTCAGCATTGTCACAGAAAAGAAGTTATCTGCAAGCCCAAGTCTCGGTAATTAAATCCTGGAAGGCCCCTTGGGTGGCTAGCGTTGACTGGTGTTATTCAAGAGGAACGAGCATCGCATTGCATTTATGAAATACTCCAGTAGAAATATAATGCGTCTGTCTCTTTGCCTAACATAGTTTCAATATTTTTCTTTAAGATGAACTGTAAAAGATGTGCAGACTCTGATATTTGAATGTGTCTGTAAGTCATGGCTGGATCCAAGGCAATAATGGTAAGGAAAGAAAAGAGATGAAAATCGCCGAGGACCTGGAGGAGGAACGACTGCCCGATTCCCCTGTTCTGGGGCTGCCAGTATTTAGTCCCTGCAAACCTATTCTTTCAATCAGGCAGGCAGCTAATTACATGCAAGCCTTTCATCCTTCACCAAAATAGATAAAGTGCCTCTGTAGTAGGACTGGCTGTGGATTTTTTTTTTTTGACAAAATGTTGTCCTGTCAGAAAATGCCAGTGTCAAATCTTTTTGTGGTTTTACCAGGCAGTTTATCGGGGAGCAGCTCTGTCTTTACAGGTGGAATTCCTGAAGAACTGGACGTTCTTGATTGGTAATTTGAATCTCTTCACTCTTTTGCATTCACAGCCATTGGATAAAATGTCTATATGAGGAGAAGAGGAATTTGGGAGCTGCCACCCCAGGGGTGAGCACCCTGGCCAGAAGTGTCATACTCGTGCTGCCTTGGTGGTTGTTTGGTGACACTGTGGCTTTTGGGGTGCCACAAGGAGAATGCTCCTCTTCCCATTTTTACCCCTCTCTGTAAATAGCTATTAGTGTGGGTCTGTATCCATGTGAGCACTTCAAAAATTAGTCTTTCTGTAGTGAGCAAGGTGATTTTTCTGGTTTGTTTCTTTTTTATTTATTTGTGGCAGAACATCTGCAGCTACCCTACCTGGGGATTAGGCTCCAAAGGTCCGATTCTCTCTGGCCTGGCCACCACCGAGCAAGCTTGAGCAGAGTTGTTGGCGAGGTTCTCTCTGTTGCCAGTGCAGTGTCGTTCGGATCACCCAGAGCACAACTCCCTGTCGGATTTGGGCTGCAGAGCGTTTAGGTTGTGGGTTCTGCGCAGGATCAGGCATGGGACAGGGTGAGCGCTGCTAAAATGGGAACAAACGGTTCTTTGAGCACAGAGGAGCAGAGCTCGTGGTCACCGCACAAGCTGCAGGCGTCTCAGACATGCTAGGTGCTCTGGAGGTGGGGAATCTGTAATATGTCCCTAAGGTCCCTGAGATTTTTTGGAACCTAGGTTTCCAGAATTCAGGAATTCCCCTACTTGAATATCTCACACATCACTTACTGGTCCCGCCGCAGTGCTGCATGTATAAAATGTATAAAACTTGACTTGGTGGTACTGTCTTTATGTAGGCTGAGAAAACCATTAGTTGGTGGGTTTTTTTTTTTCTTTTTTTTTTTTTTTTTTTTTTGGAGTGAGCAAAGTTTCCCTTACACAGCAAAACAGAAGTGTTGTCTAGGAATCTGTATTGATCATGGATTTTCTCCCTGCAACAGATGGGCACATAAATCACAGAATCACAGGATGGTTTGGGTTGGAAGGGACCTTGGAGATCATCCAGTTCCAACCGCCTGCCATGGGCAGGGACACCCTCCACTAGCCCAGGTTGCCCAAAGCCTCATCCAGCCTGGGCTTGAACCCCTCCAGGGATGGGGCATCCACAGCTTCTCTGGGCAACCTGTTCTGGTGTCTCACAGTAAAAAAAATTCTTCCTATGATAGCAAAAGATTTCTTCCTACATTCAATAATATAAGTCATGAAGTCTATATGTAACTGCCAATAGGAAGTTAAAAATAAACGAAAATCTTTGCGATGGGTGTGTTGCAGAAGGATGCTCCTTTCACCAGCATAGTGATGCAGGACTTTGTTGTCATCTTAGCAAGGATCCTGACAAACGTGCCTCAGGATGTGCTATGCATCTTGGTGTGACCTAATTTCTTCCTCTGTTCTCCTGTGATCGAATGGGTGAACCTTACATTTAGGAATGCTATTTGCCTGAGAATAAGAATTATTGAGTATCCAAAGCTAACATTGAATATTCTTGTGCGTACTGTAGGTGTCGAGATCAAGTCCACAGTATACACGCCTGAGTCAACCACAATATAGATTGATGTTGATGAAATTAATGTGGTTATATGCTAATAAATATATAGATGGAGTTATGCTGTATTCAGTCCTAAAGGGCAGAAGTGAAAGGAGAGTGCATGTCTCTGAAATATGAGTTGTAACACCAAATATTGCTATGTGCTGAGTCAGCAAATTGTTCCCATTTATTCCAAATGCTTCAAATAAACAATTTATATTCAGAATGTATTGAGAATGCCTCAGATGAGCAAAAAGGCTGGTCAGTAATACAGAAGAAGCCACACAGTGTTACTCAAAACTGAAATTACATCATCAGCCGTGCATTTCCAAGGCCATTTTAACGACTTCCCTTCAGAGGACTCCCGCTTGGTTAAACCAAAATTGAGAAATCTAATTTTCCGTGAGGGCAGAATCCTCTAATCTTTATGTATTTAATCACTGTCTGTCTTCAGGATACTAAAAAAAACAATTTCTCATAAATAAGCATGACAGGATGAAGTGACTAAATGTGGATGTCGCAGTCTTTGCAAAAGTTATAAAGAATCTTTTACTGTTCTTTAATGACAGAAGTTCTCTGATTTAGCTTTGAGTAGGAAGATCTGAACTTCTCCTATTTTCCTACAGAGTTTTGATCTACTGGAGGGAAACCTAAATACTACATGTCACACTCTGTGCAGGTTATCTACCTTAAAGCTGCTCGGCTGCTTCGCAGCGCTAGCAGTCTGTCTGCAAGGTAGATTGGAAACATCTTGCACACTGTATTCTAAACCACTGTAGCTTTTATGTATTTTTTTTTTAATAATAGTATTAAAATTTTGATCTTCCTTCTAGTATGAAATGTTTTGAGGTTTTTCAGTTAAGTCAATTCACTCAAAGCATTTACTTTTTAAATTTTAAACAGCTTATAGCTTTATTCTCCTGTTGTTCAGATTTATTAGTTGTTCATTACCATAGTAATGTTCTGCAGTTTAGTTAATTAAAACCACTCACACCATCTGAAATGACCCATCTTGAAGGAAAAATCCAGGATAAAGGAAAAAAAATCCTGCCTTAACAGTTTAATTTCTGTTCTCAGAGAATCTGACAAACTTAATGTGACATGTAACAGCACAGAGAAGAGTATGTAAACACTGGTTAGAGCTGAGAAATTCAGATATATATTTTGTATTCTCGCTTTGGAGGGGGGGAATCAGAAAGATGTCTTGAAAACAGCTGTTTTAAAATGGAAACAGTAGTCATTTAGAAAAGTTATATCAAGAAGGTAAGAAAACCTTCAAAATTTGTTTGGCTATTGGAAACTTGCGCGCAATAAGAAAGCTGCAAAGCAGGAACTTGAATTTCAGTTGCTTTGGTCACCGTGCTAAGGAAACCTCCAGTGCTTTGTTCGGTCAGAGGGTCTTCTAGGCTGAAGTTGTTTATTAACCACTAAAAGCTAAGCTTTTCTTTATATAATTTGTGGTCACCACTAAAATAAGTAAAAATATCTTGAATAATTATACACTGCTCAGAGAAAGCTGCTTAAACCTCTGTTTTTGTAAAGTGTTCAAAATAATATTGATTTTACAATGGATAGGAAACTATGCAGCCAACAAACCCCATAATTTCTGGAATATCCCTGAATTCACAGCAGATACAAACCATAAAAATAATACATTGCATGTGAGCTTTATTTCTGTGGCTTCTTTTTTTTAACCAACCACAAAAGAAGACATTTGAGAGCATGTTTGTTGTCTTGATCAAGACAAAGTATGATGTCAGACACTTAAAGCTGGATCTTCCATGATATAAACCCGTGCCTACAGTGTCTACAGGTTGTCAGTAGGACTGGTTGACTGTATTCCTACTGTCTGACATGTGAAAAATCCAGAATTAATGGAGTCACTAAGTACAGTGAGCACAACAACTGCAAGTTATATGATGAAGAAATTGTAATATGTTGGGCTCTCAAAAATGTTACTAACTTGTAAGAGGCTACCAGGAGCATTTCGTAAGACTTGGTTAGATCTTGACACTCTATTTAATTTCCTAGTTACAAAAAAATAGAATTTGTGAGTCATAAAGTCAGTCTGTTGTTAATATAGTAAAAATTAGAATCCTCTAAGGAACCTGGATGATCTTGAGTGTCTCAGAAGCTGAAATAGTCTAATCGGGTAAAGTACAAGGTTACAGAGGTAAGAACTAGTAATTTTTTTTTTTTTTCTTTTCTTACTTAAGCTTGTACCTTGTTAGTTGGGCTAGTGTATGGGTTACCTTCTGCTCCGTTGTGTACCACCAACGTCATGCATAAAAAGACAAGAGCTTTTGGAGAGGCCCTTACAGTAGAAGTAGTATGTACTTATTTTGTTGTAGAGGGTAGCGGGAGGATCTCGTGTGAAATACTGTATCTAAGTATGGTCAACTAGTTTTAAGAAAAAAACGTTGCAACCAGACAATGTGAGTGAGGAGCTGCTAGGGTCATCAGAAGCTGTGGAGAGGCTGCTGCATGAAAGTAGCTTAACAATGCCTACCTATAGCATCATTAAGGTTGGAAAAGACCTCGAGGATCATCGAGTCCAACCGTCAACCCAACACCACCCAACCCACTAACCCATGTCCCCAAGCACCACATCTACACGTTTCCTGACCCCCTCCAGGGATGGTGACTCCACCACTGCCCTGCGCATACAGTCAAATATGATGAGTTGATGGTAGAAACTGTGGCATTCTGTGATGGCTGAGATTAGACTTTGGTTCTGAGACCTTGTCAAGTCTTCTGTCCTTATGCTTTCTCAGAAGTCTGGGAGAGAAGAGCTTTAGCTGGGCATAGCCTGGTGGTCTCATTTATTGAGAGGAAATCTGATGCCTGGGCTGGTGGGCACAGGAATTTCCCTGGCTGGATAATTGTTGTTGAAAATATGTTTTGGTTTTGTGGTTGCCCAGCTGGAAGAGCACATCAGGGCCAGTGCACCTCATCCCTGGCTTCTGCCATCAGCAGTGACTTTATGTGACGGGAAATCTCATTTGAACGACAGCGGCTTTGGCCACCAGCAAAGGAAATGGACCTAAATACAAGCTCCGATTTCCACAGAACTCTGCCTTTATGCTTTCTCTTGTATATTGTATATCACATTCCCTGTAGCGAGTAGCTGGAGGTTATGCTACTGTATAGTTATAGCACTGGATACAGGGTGAGACAAAAATGTGCTTCAGAAAATATGTTAACTATTGAAAAAATGAGCTGATATAGAAACCTTTAATTCTTAAACAATCCAGCTTGAATAGAAAAGCTGTGGATTCTTTTTTTTTCAGAGGAGGGAGATGAGGATTGCTGTTTACTAATTAGGTCCACAGAAGCAGACCTTGTAAATAGTAAAATAATCTCCATTTGTACTGTAGTTCTATTTTATATTTATGATACTGAATAGCATTTGTTAGTGATTTCCACTCCTGTAGAATGCAGCTTGCGTTGATAGATTTATCTCAGCAAAAATTTTCCTTACTGAATAAACTGAGAGAGAACTTCCAAATGCACTTACACTAGGGGAACATTTTGATTTTTGCTGTTCAGCAGTCATATGGAGGGAAAGAAAATCTCAGTTTGAACTGGATTGCAAGTTTCTTTTTGCAGTGTTACCAAAACCTTATTTTTACATTTAATTCATGGCAACTGTATTTTTAAGTGAAAAGCAGAAAATGATGCCAGGTGCTTCGTGGTAACTCAGGCAGCTGTGTAGGAATTTCACTTTTTACTCTGTTTCTTCATGAAGAATTTCTCTATACAATTGATAATGTTAGTGGAAGAGATAGATTAGGTTGTAGAAAAGATTTATGGTTTTGGTTGTAAAGCAGAAAGTTCATTAGTGGAGTGAAAATGAAAATTTCATAATTTATTTAGTGTAAAAGTAAAGTTCACATAATCATTTTAAGTATGAAATTTATTGAAACAGTCAGGTCTAAAACGTAGACCAAGATAAATACTTGGTCTGAATCCAATGAAAACTTAAGGGAGACTTGTAGAATATACAGTTAACCTCTGCCATTGTGTTTCGCTATTGTGTAAAAATAATTCTTTCATCTCTATTTCTATTCTTAAGTGTTGCTGTGTATTTCACAGGTCCCCGGTGTTTGTTTTTACACATGCAGTTCATTGACACTTCAAAATCAGGTCAATCATTTTGAATTATTAATTCTGAGTTAAAGGTAAACTAAAATTTCATAGCTTCTATTCCTGGTCTTCATTTTTAGACCAGTTTTTAAATTAAAGTAAGGCTAACTGTTTAGATAGTTGTATTAAACATTTTAAAATTAAAATGTGTCATTTGCAGCACATTTCTTGGTCTTTTGTAACAGAGTTGCATTAACATTTTGTAGCTGGAAAAATTAACAAAGTATTAATTTTTTATTTTCTTAGATGTTTTGGTTTATTTTTATTTTGTTTTTGTTTATTTTTTTATTTGGTTGGCAATTTTTATTTACAGTGGAATAGCAATGTAGCCTGTCTGTATGAAGAGTAGTTTAGGAAAGGTACTGAAAAATTATCAAAGCTATTAAAAAATACATCTCTCTAGGAAAGGAGAAAAGCTGATTATTGTAAGAAAGTTGGGCATAGCTTGGTACAACGATTTGAAGTTTGAATGATAAAATAAGCCTTTCATGCTTTTTAAGTCAGCCTACCTTTACGCAAAAGCTCGGTCTCCTGTATGGTCCAGTCAGTGTTTCTATTTTTGCATAAACCTTTATACTCTCTGTAATCATCAATTCATTTCTCTCCATTCAATTTTTTTCATTTTTTTCTATAGAATAAAAATTAGTTCTTTATACACACCAGTCAGCTTTCCTAACAGTTACTTTTGCCGTTATATGAGAGAATAGTTATTATATGAGTTGAAGCTTTGCACTGCAATTCTCCTACCTCTGGGTTGGAATCATCAAGCAGCTTCCTATAAATTAAATACATAAGTAAAAAGGCATTTGGTTTAAAGGATGGGCTGTAAAATTTCTTATACATCTGTTTCAAGTAATCTCAGATTTCCCTCCTGCTCCGAGTCAGTTTTACAAAGATGATAATGTAAAAAACGCTGTGGAAAAATACTAGGTGAGCCCCAACCTTCTGAGGGGTGGACGAGACCTTTCCCTGGTACTCGCCTCTCCCCGGCCGAGCTGTGGCTGTGTGCTGGGGAGCTGTTCGGAGCGACAGCAGCGTTCTCCCTGCGCTCGCCCAAAACGCAAATGCTTCTGCATAAAATGGGAAATAACGCTGTTTGAGATTGTTTAATAATAGCAGCTGAAGCTGCGTTTCCTTTGAATTTCATGAGTGTGTGTTGAGTGAAGCGTTTCGAGGAGGATTTTCCTGTGCCAGATACGTGGATGGACAAGGCTGTCTTTGCGAGAATTTCTCAGCTGCCTAAACAGCTGTAAAAATAAAAATACCACTCACTGGCTGTTCAAACTCCTAGCAGCAAATCCTTTCAGTCACTTCTGGCATGCTGAGCTTAGCCAGGAGATGTTTTTGCAAAATACTTAAATAGGTCATTAGAACAGTAGGTGAGAAACGGTGATCTGAAAGCACGAAACCTGGTGATATAGGCAGGATATTTCTAGCTTGGTGATTAAAAGGTGTAGAACGTCATTAGGAGGAGGATGATCCTCACTTTAAAAGCCTAGCAAATGTTTATTATATTGCTCCGTTGTGCAGAAAAATGACTTGTGATCTGCAAACATTTTCACGTAAGAGTAACTATGCAGGCACTTGAGCTCCGTTGATTTCACTTGGATTATTCACCTGCGTGAACATCTGTGGGACGGTTTGCAGGCGCATTGACTGAACGGATGAGTTAGTAATGCCAAGTAACTAAATAAAGCAAATCTCTTCAGAGACTTGTGAGCCTGGGAAGTCATTCTCACTGTCTGGGGGGCTTAGGGCATGCTTCTGGAAAATATGTGGGTCCTGGTGCAAATATTGATAATTGCCACTGCAAGCAATTCCTATAGAATAACATACCTTGTCATGAATTTTGTTTGTAACTCTACAGAATAAATAACTTCTGTTTGAAGAATTTTGTCATATTTGGGGTGTATAATGTATAGCATATGTAATTTGTTAGGGGAGACCTTAGATTGTTTCAGATACAGGGTAGCAGAGCAAGGATTGCCTAAGAAAAAATTGTATTTCTGTTCCTGGTAGTGAAAAGATAGGGAGTGATCGTCTAGTGGGTGACAGTGAAATCTCAAAAGTCCTGCTTGCAAGAGAGCGTTGCGATGGTTCATTTAAGGCAGCGGCGTATTCTAGCAATCTGAAAGTCCTGTTCCATCCTCTCTGGCATATCCATCCCATGCCCTTTATTTTGTGGAGAAGAATCGTGCTGACTGCTGCACCTCATGCCATAAACAATGCAAACTATAAATTTACTGGGGAGAGTTTAATTTCTGTCAATGTGTCATTTGGAATTGAATATCAATTCTAGTCCTCGACTCCACCAGGCTGGATTTAAATTGTGTAAAATTTTCATGGAAAGTTCTTTTTTCATAAAATATACAATGGGATGGGAAGAACTGAAAATTACTTTTTGTTCGTTTACCTCCTCCTGTGGGAAGGATAAGGTGCCTGACATAAACAGAAGGGAGTTTTTGGGTTTTTTGTGGGTTTTTTTGGTATTGAAAATACCTTGGGAATATGGTGCTGATTTTTTTTTTTTTTTTGTGCAGTTCTGCCACCAAGACAAGACACTGACCAGGGCTCTGATACCAACAGCTTCAAGTTAATGCTGTTGCTGTGATTGTTGGAATGGTTGTGTTGTAAACTTGATGAAGAGAATTTAACGAACAATATCAGTCTTGCTTTGGGTTATTAAAGATTGTTAGTGTTCATAGCTAAATCTGAGATAGATAATCATGTCACTTGCTGTGTCCTGTTATCCTGAAGCCTGATGGAAATTCCAGAACCTTTTAAATTCACCGTGAATATTTCATAAGCAGTAGTGTTATTCTGCCTGTAGGCAGGTCATGGCAGTATAAGTGTAAAAGGTACGACTCCCCAAAAATAATGCGTGTGGATTTTAAAAATGAAATCCAGCTCATAGCGAGGAGTCTGTCCTGAATTTCTGGTCAAATACTCTTTCAGAGTGTTTACAGCTCCCAGAGGTACAAGTGACAATGAAGACAACATTATGCTCATTTACTTTACTTGTGTAATTATGCACATTCGTTTGTGTGAAATTGGAGAAATGAGCTTCACAGAGTAGATTGGTTATTTTTTAATATAAAGAAATTGCAAGTGGTCTGGAAAAAAATATGCAACATAAACACTTTTCAGTGACTTGAATTCAAACATCCTTTCGGTGTCATTACTTTCAACAGCTAATGACGTGCCAGGAGCAAAACGTGCAAACACATATCTGCAATGAAAGTCCGCACAGGATCCAGGGTTACACAAAAATAACACGTGGGATGCTCTAGATACTGCTTTTTCAGAAAAACATTGGTTTTATATTTCAGTCAGCTTGTGGGTTCTTTACACACACCAGAAGAAGAGCCCGTATTCCCAGCGTTGGCTTGCAAGGCTGCTGCTGGTGCGTGGCCACCCCAGAGTGGCTGTAGTGACCTACCATCATCTTACAGGATTGCAGTTGCTGCCATAGCACCCAAAGTTCTGTCCTGCCTGAAGAGAGCAGTTTCAGACAGACTGATTTAGTCCATAGGAATGTTTGTATACTTAGAAGTCAGGGTTAGTCCCATTTGGATTGTTCTCATTTTACAGTGCTTGCAATTTAAGCGTGTTTTTGTTCAAATTCCTTGCATGTTGATTGGGAAACCTTTTAGGTATATGGTATATAATAGAAATATGTTCTCTGAAAGTGTGTGTGCGTCATATAGAAGGAATTTATGTTAACTGTCACCCTCCTCCCCACCCAATCCTGTGTGTCCCTTCTGATGAAGACAACATGTAAAGCACACATGCGCTCCGTTTTGTTTCCAGGAAAGATATTAGTACAGAGAATTCAGATATCAAACTACTTTTTTTTATTTCAGATCAGTGTCATAATGCAGCCTCCCATAGATAGTTTTTAAAAAGGTTTAAGTGTTAAAACCAGATTTAGTATTACTCTTAAAATGTTGCCTTATGTTGTGTATGTCTGGATTCTGAAAGTGCTGTAGGCAGAAATATGTTCACTGCTGATAGATTCAGTGGTGGTGACTAAAAATAGCTGAAGAAAAATCAAGTTTTAGCATGATGGATTTAAGAGGGATATAAATTATTTGGAAATAATTTGCCCATTTTATGTCACAATACTTTATCTTTTACATAGTAAATTTGACTTCATCTATAAATATTGTTTTATGGGATTCAGTTCTGTGAAGACAGTATTTACCATTAATTGCTTTTTAATGGTAACAAGTCAATGAATTATGCAGAACAGGCTTTTTTCCCCTAAGTGCTTCTTTATTTTTTTTTAATTGCTGATGTATTTTGTAAGTAAAAATATTATCTGTTTGGCAATCATAAGGTAAATAATTTTAGAAGTGAACTATTTCTCTGTATTTGACATGATATTAAATATGTAAATCCGAAGAACTGTTAACAAATAAAACAAATCATTAAAAGCTGTGCTAAATTATAAAATGATTGTTTTAAAGTGATTTCAAAAAGGAGAAAACTCAGTTAGAAGTTAAACATTTATAGCATTTAACTGCAGAGTTCTCCGAGGATAAATTATATCACTATTGTAGCAATCAGGAAGAGATTTATAAAAGTATTTAAAGATGAAAATGGCCAAGCTGTTGGAAAAAAACGTTCCCTCTAAAAAAAGATACATATGTATATATCTGAACTTGAAAATATCTGATGGGTGTGTAGTACTTATGGAGCTCACAGAAGTGACTATTCATAAGAATGTAACATATATATATATATGTTGTCAAAGCAAATTATATTTAGAATTTGTAGCATTTGGTGATTGCTGTACGACAATTGTGGGACATATGAAAACTGCAGATGCTTGACTTTTCCAACTAGACCTTTTTTTAAGCAAAAACCAAATAAAAAAAATTAATCTGTATTTAGTGTCAGCTTTATTGCATTAAATCCACCTTTTATAAAAGGGGATTGATTGACTACCTCTTTGGAAAGCATCTTTTGAAAATCTTTATGTAAGCTGTGACTTAAAAATAGCTTTTGTTGTAAATGAGATCATCATGCTCATTATTAACCTATGGTAGGAGACATCTCATTCTTACAATGGTAGGTAATCTAAAGCTGAAAATCTTTATGAGGAAGTTATAATAAGTAGTGTAACAGTCATCTACAAAGTGCTATGGAATAAATTTTCTTAACTGTTTGAGCCCCACACTTTAATTTATGACAACAGCATAAGTAAGTCAGAATAAAAATATCAGAACAGAAAGTGAAACTCTAATGTCAGTTTTCTCACTGAAAAGTTATTTGAATATATATATATATTTA